>NW_007074847.1:7687-13442 GCF_000164805.1 Carlito syrichta
AGGCCGAGGTGGAAGGATCGCCGGAGCCTAGCAGGTCGAGGTTACGGTGGCTGGGAGTGTGCCACTGCCCTCCAGCTTGGGCAATGGAGTGAGACTCCAAATCAGAAAAAAAAAAAATCGAGAAGGTGCCTTATTCTTGTTCTATTTAATTTCCACACATAAAGGTATGCTGCAGCCATCACTGCTCCAGGAGGCTTTGTTTTCCTTCTGAGTTTCAAAGTCATGCCTATTTACCATAGAAAGTTAACAGGTGGCAAAGAAGCAAAGAAATCCATTGTTACACGTGGACATTTTCCCTCCCAGCATCCCATGTGCCCTTCCTCCCAGGTAGTTGAGATCTCGGCACTAAGCTAACAGTTCCCAATGGCTGGATGTGGCAGAACAAACCGTGTTCTGGGAATCTTTCTATGTGATTTGTATGTACAAACTCTCTAATTTAACCCTTCCAGCAACCTTGGGAAGTAAAAACAACTGCTGTCTTACAGACAAAAACAACTACCGTCTTACAGATGAGGACCTGAGGCACGGAGAGGTTAAGTAACAGATGGTGAGTGTAGAACTGGAACTCAAAGTCCCATGCTGACTTCAGAGCCAGGGTCTCCATAGCTGGTCATGTCTCCCTCATTCAAACTCACAACTCTTCATCCTGGTGTGTTTTTCACTTCTTAATCGATCTATGTATTACCTGTCTATACATACAAATACATACTGGTCTGATAAAAATTAAATGCGCGAACCATCCTAGAAAAAGTGCTACATGTCTCACTGCTGAATCTCTCTATAGTCTTTGGAGTACTCCCCTTGGGAAGCTATGTCTAGTCCACTATCAAAGCAATTTTAGGACTCTTTTTCTGGAATGGCCATCAGAGCTGTCATTGTGTTACTCGTGATGTCCTGAATGTCATCAAAATGTCTTTCAATTATCTTTGGGTAAAGAAAAAAAGTCGTTGGGGGCCAGATGAGGTGAGTAGGGAGGGTGTTCCAGTATAGTTATTTGTTTACTGACTAAAAACTCTCTCACAGACAGGGCTATGTGAGCTGGTGCACTGTCATGATGCAAGAGCTCCTTTGGAATCATTTTTGCACATGCCTTTCTCATGCCAAGATTTTCAGTTAACATTTTCCCATTTCTCTGTTGATGCTCATTTGGTCTGCTATGCTTCTCACAGTCAGCCAACGATTTTGACACACAATTTGATCAAGTTTTGCAATATTTTCATCAGTTCTGTTCACTCCTGGCTGTCCTGACCTCTCTTCATCAGTGATGCTTTCCCTACCCTCAGAAAAACGTTTAATCCATTTTTACACTGCTGTTTTCTTCATAACATTATCCCTGTAAACTTGGACTAACAAGTCCCTGATTTCACTTCCACTCTTGCCAAACAAGAAATTTAATGTTTGTTTATTACTCTTCAACATTCTTGCGATGATAGCTCAGATGGCCATTCCAGAAAAAGAGTTCCAAAACTGCCTTGATGGGTGGACTACGCACTGGTGTCACGGCATAGCTTCCCAAGGGGAGTACTTCAAAAGTGACCATGGTGACATTCAGCAGTGAGGTATGTAGCATTTTTTTCTAGGATGAGTCTGCAAACTTAATTGTCAGGCCTCCTACATATTTTTACATACAAAAGGACCCCATGTTCTTGGTAAAAATGCCAACAACACAGAAGTCACAGTGGACACCATGTCCTCCCCTCCTCCTCCCAAGGTTAACAGTTGGCATTAGTGCTGTCCAGCACCACAGCAAACTGGAATGTGGCAATCGCTGCAGAAAGTTGTTGGACAGCCCTGGTTTGGAGGGGGCGGCTTTATGTATGTGTTTTTACTTATCATGAAGGATGACAGGCAGTGAATGCACACACCTGCAGCTGTGATAGATGACCTCGTGCACGTGTGCACACCTGCGTACCTGCCGCCCAGATTGAGTTAGGGGACGGTCCAGCCCCTAGGCTGGCTTGTGACTCCTCTCTGTCAGTGGTCCTCCAACAGGAACCACCGTTCTGACTGTGGTAGCTTAGGTTTGCCTGTTCTGGGACTTCCTGTGTGTGGAATCACACAGCGGACTCTGGCTTCTGGCCTCTTCCTCGGCATAACGTCCGTGCGATGCATCCATCTGGCAACGCTTGGCTGTGGTTTTTTTCTTCTTCGTGAATGTGTGGACTTCGCCCTTCTACTGCCGATTGGCCTTTGGGTTGTCACCAGAATTTGGTGAATTCATTTGATGAATGAAGCTGCTATGAGCATCCTATCCACATCTTTTGGACATTGAAACTCATTTCCATTGGCTGTACTTCTAGGAAAGAAAGACTCGGACCAAAGGCTTAGTTTCAGTAGTCATTGTCTGATATTGACCCTAAGGGGTTGTACCAATTTACATTCCTATGAGCAATGCATGAGAATCCCAACACTTTCAAACTGTTTTTACACTTTTATAAAGGATGATACCCTTTATCCCATATAAAATCTAACCATCCTGAATTTTAGATGCATCATAATTTTCTTCTGACCTGTGGATCTGGCTATGTCAAAATTGATAAACTATTTTAACTAATTTATCCACAATTCAAGAAGGAAATTAAATTATTTTAGAATAAAATTAACAGACCAACCATGCACAGGATAACCTTGTTTTATGTGCACAGGACAGTCTCGAGTCTACAGCTGATAAGTCTTGATTTCCCTTCATAGATTAGAGGGCACCAGTAAGTGTCTCCTTAGAGCAGGGTGACATTTCCCAGCCCACCTCTCCCCTTCCTTCTCCCTGGTTATCTTTTATTTTTTTTTTTTTGAGTTGGAGTCTCACTCAGTTGCCCAGACTGGAGTGCAGTGGCCACTCCCAGCCACCGCAGCCTCGACCTGCTGGGCCCTGGCGATCCTTCCACCTCAGTCTTCCAAGTAGCTGGAAATACAGGCGTGCGCTACCATGCCCAACTAATTTTTTTTTTGGATTTATTGTAGAGATGAGGTCTTGCCAAGTTGCCCAGGTGGGTCGCAAACCCGCGGGCTCAGGCAATTCACTCACCTCGGCCTCCCAAAGCACGGGATTACAGGCTGAGCCACCTGAGCCCGGCCCTTCCTGGTGATCTTTTTCATGAATGTGTACCTGCAGAAAGGGACACAGGCTGCACGCTCCTGCATTTACCCTTCTGTAGAGTGGCTAGCCAGGTCACCAGGTAACTTTTTGCCCCTTTGGGAAAGCCTAGATTCTTCCTTTCAGCTGGGAGCCAAAGGGTAATAAAAATTAAAAATACATAATGTCTGAGTGCTTTCACTCATAATGTCTGAGTGCTTCACACAACGGACTATCCACACCTTTTTAGATGATAATGGTCCAGTTCAAGCTTATCTGCTATCTAATATGACCCCAAATTTCTAAACCCCAAATCAAGATGAAGTAGACATTTGCATGTTCTTGAATCAGAACTGTCCTAGATGCCTTCCTACACTGGTGGGGATTAAAGACCTTTCTCTGCCGACTGAGCTCATGACAGCCCCTTGACACAAGCCAATACCCCTACCTGCAGGTAGAGAGTCATATTCACGTTTGATGTATTAAAAAATTCTAGGTTTTTCCAATACTGAGATTAGGAATCCCTGAAGATCATTTTATGAACGTCTCAAGCACTTTTAAAATGCATTAGTTAATGAAAATGTATTACCTTGATGGCTTTAAACCGTTCGATCTCGTGACGCAAGTTGTTGCAACAATTATTGCAATTGCAGTTGCTACAAAAGTCCCCACTGGCAAAGCAGTCACAGTACCTGTGAAGAAAACAACAGAGTGAGTCCCTGGTATGGACGGCACAGGCGGTAAAAAGAACACACACACAGAAACAGAGCCAGCCAACGTCAGAAAACTTTCTAGATGATTTCAACTCCTTTTCATGTGAAAACTAGATCGGTCAGGATGATGTCCTCCAGTGATAACACAGAGGAAAGAAAAACCGGTTAAAAAACCATTAGTGCCGGGCTCGGTGGCTCAGCCTGTAATCCCGCGCCTTTGGGAGGCTGAGATGAGTGGATTGCCTGAGCCCGCGGGTTCGAGACCCTCTCGGGCAACTTGGCGAGACCTCATCTCTACAATAAATCAAAAACTAACCGGGCGTGGTAGCACGCGCCTGTAGTTCCAGCTACTTGGAAGGCTGAGGCGGAAGGATCGCCGGAGCCCAGCAGGTTGAGGCTGTGGTGGCGGGGAGCGGCCGCTGCACTCCGGTCTGGGCGACCAAGTGAGAAACCATTGGTGTTTCATGGTACAGAATTTTGCAAAGCAGATCAATTTCCTGGCAAAGGTTCGCTGCTGTCCATCATGCCCCACGCCTATACATCCTCTGCCATCTTCCCAGGGGTGCAAGTAGTGGGTAGAAACATCAAACAATAAAGAGCCGACATCTCATCCACCCTCCCATCCATGCAACATGGCTGGAGGTGAGTGCGCTTCTCGACCGGACCTTGACTGTGAGTGAAAGCCAGTGGAACCCAGGGGTTGACCTTGGCCTAGAGGGACAGGACACGCATGGCAGAAGAAATGCAGGAATGAGATGGCTGCCTCCTTGCCGCAACGTGAGAGCTGCTCATGAGCGCTCTGTGGGGAAAATTCCTGAGTGCACACACCCATGGTGCCCCGGGGCTCCTGGGTCAGAGGTGGCTGGCAGAGGACCATGCTCTCTGGGTTTCCCTGGAGAACCGCCAGGGGTATGGCCCTCAAATGCTTCACACGCACTTATAAGACACCTGCCCTGGCCAGGTTTAGTGGCTCAGCCTGTCATCCCAGGACTTTGGGAGGCTGAGGTGAGAGGATTGCCTGAGCCTGTGGGTTCGAGACCCGCCTGGGCAACTTGGTGAGACCTCCTCTCTATAATAAATCAAAATTTAGCCGGGCATGGTAGCGTGCACCTTCCGGCTACTTGGAAGGCTGAGGTGAAGGATCGCCGGAGCCCAGCAGGCCAAGGCTGCGGTGGCCAGGAGTGTGCCACTGCCCTCTAGCCTGGGTGACAGAGTGAGACTCCAACTCAGAAAAAACCAAGACACCTGCCCTTCTGAGCGACAGAGGTATTTGCAGTCCTGGGTGTGACAATTCTCATTATGGGCAGGATGACCATGTAAAAATTCAGCATCAAGACAAGGATCCTACGATCCCACCTGCAACCTGCATCCCCAGAGAGGCCACAGGAAGCTCGTCCGCCGCTCCATGGCTTTAGCTTGGGACCAGAGAAGACCCATATTGTTATTTTCTGGGAGCACAATTCATGGGTAAGAGCTTCAAAGCCAGGCTGTTCACATCAGCAGTGCCACCAGCCCCCATGCCATCCCAAAGAACTTATCCACGGTTGGTTCTCAAGCTGGGTCATGGCCATGGTGTTTAACCTTCAGTCTCAGAATGTTGCCGAGGGAAACCCTAAGATGAGAACGTGGATGAGAATGAATTTCCTAGAGTGTGCCGCACAGACACAACCGGTGCCTCTGAGGCTGGCGACATGGTCAACCAGATGTCGCAGAAACCTCCCTGAGACAGAATACCCAAACGCAATTCTTTTCATATTTATTATTTTCATATTCTTTTTTTTTGAGTTGGAGTCTCACTCTGTCACCCAGACTGGAGTGCAGTGGCCGCTCCCAGCCACCGCAGCCTCGATATGCTGGGCTCCAGCGATCCTTCCACTCAGCCTTCCAAGTAGCCAGAATTACAGGCATGCGCTACCACGCCCGGCTAATTTTTTGATTTATTGTAGAGACGAGGTCTCGCCAAGTTGCC
>NW_007074847.1:14030-20982 GCF_000164805.1 Carlito syrichta
TGAGGTGGAAGGATTGCCGGTGCCCAGCATGTCGAGGCTGCGGTGGCTGGGAGCGGCCACTGCACTCCAGTCTGGGTGACAGAGTGAGACTCCGACTCAAAAAAAAAAAAATTAAAATTAAATAAATAAATAAATAAAATGCACATCAAGCCAACAGGAGGGTAAAGGACACATCCATCAGAGGCCAAAAAGACAAGAAATTGGGAGCCCAGAGAGGTGAGTTCTGCAGCTGTTAAGTGCCATCCTGGTACGTCTGCCCGTCCCGAGTGGCCCAGAGCGTGGGTTCCAATGTGCTGCTCACGAAGGAGACAGGAGACAAAGTCTGGGCTACAAAAGGTGAGAGTTGGATCAGAGACCCCACCCATGTAAAGTGTGGGTCCCCGAGAGGCAGCCTCCCCACTGAATTAGAAACCAGTTCACTCCACGAGGGAAAGGGTAGAGACACATCCCTCTCTCGAGCACAGCGGGGAACAGGAAGATTCCTTCTGAGCCTCCCAGCCACCAGGATGGAGAGACGAAAGAGGGAAAATGGCAGAAGGCGAGGACACTGGAAGGCAGAGGGTGAGAGTAACTGGCTTGGAAGACCAGAGAACCCCAAGCCTTCAGCAAGCAGGAGAGAACAGAGAAGCAGCTTCTGAAGCCTCTGTATTTGGCTCCAGGTTCTCTGAAGTAGAATGATGCTGAGTGAGAGGAAGACAACCGGCTGAAATTCTGTTCAGGAGGCAATAAGCCTTAGACCCTTTCCCATCCCAAGCACCTGGCCAGCGTGGCAAAAGATTGAAAATTACTCTTTGGGGTAAAACAATTGATAAAAAGGAGGAAAAATGGGCTGGGCTCGGTGGCTCAGACTGTCATCCCAGCACTTTGGGAGGCTGAGGCGAGTGGACTGCCTGAGCCTGCGGGTTCGAGACCAGCCTGGGCAACAAGGCAACACCTTGTCTCTACAATAAATAAAAAAAATTAGCCAGGTGTGGTAGCATGTGCCTGTAGTTCTGGCTACCTGCAAGGCTGAGGCGGAAGGATTGCCTGAGCTTAGCAGGTTGACGCTGGGGTGGCTGTGAGCATGCCACTGCACTCCAGCCTGGGTGATGGAGTGAGACTCCAACTCAAAAAAAAACTAGCTGGGCATGGTAGCGTGCACCTGTAGTTCCAGTTACTTGGCAGGCTGGGGCAGAAGGATCGTTGGATCCCAGCAGGTTGACATTGGGGTGGCTGTGAGCCAGGGCGAGGGAGTGAGACTCCAACTAAAGAAAAAAAAATTATTTATTTATGTGTAAACATTTAATACTAATGTAACCAAGTATCTGATGCTGATCAAGGGAAATGTGTGTGTTGAGAAGGAAGGGAAATAGAGCTCAATCGACATCCTCCTTGGTACAAGAACAATAGATCATGCCACAACTGAAAAGCCAAAAAGTAGTGATTCAGGGCTGTTATTTAGATTTATGGGGGCAAATGTTCAAAGATTCCATTAAAAGTTTTGAAAGTTCCCAAGGAATAGAAAATAAGGAACAATTATCAGGAAACTACTGTTTTTTGCCATAAGCCTTGTAGAATTATTTGGCTCTTTGAACTACGTGTGTGTGTAATTTGGGCAAAAATAATAACTAAGAGAGGGAGAAAGAATAGACTAAAAGATAAAGAAATCAGTCCAGATGCAGCACAAAAAGACAGAGAGATTAAAACTATAGAAGAGAGGTTAAGAGAGACCGGCAATGGTTAGAGGAACTAATGTATGTCTGGTGAGCATCACAGAATGAGAGGAGACAGAAAATGAGGAAGAGGTATCTTTGGAGTGAAGATATCCATGACTTTTCCAGAACTGGTGAAAGTTGTAGATACTCAGGTTTAAGAAAACAAATATGCCCAAAGAAAGATAAATAAAAAGAAGAACTAATGATAAAAAGAAAATCTACAAATCACCAGGGAGGAAAGACAGATTACCTAGCACCAAGAGAAAACTGACAACCTGGAATTTTATACTCAGCAAAACTATGTCTACTCAGGAAGGTCCTGGCTAGGTACATTTCTCCTCTTGCTCTACACACTTTTACTGAGTGATTTCATTAACTCTCACCCCTTTGCTTTTAACTTTATGCTGAAGATCTTTAAGCCTGTTTTCACCAAACCTGCTCTCACTCCCACACTCCAGACCCTGACCCTGACTCCTCACTCTCTTCCCCAAATATCACGAGAGGGTAGGTCGTCCACATTTAGTCTGATCATTCCTCATCTCCCATTCATTCTTTGACTTGTTGCTTCTGGGTTTTCTTCTCCCTGCCACAGACTCAAAGGCAATTTCTACCTCCTTCTTGGAAAACCTGAGGGTCTGTTCACTGTGCTTGAGCTCTCAGCAGCTTTGGACACTATTATGTTCCAGAACCACATTCTCAGCTTCCAATCAGAACCCTTCTGCTGCCAGCTCCGTGTGTCCACACTGTTCTTCCTCCTGTGCCTTTGTTCCCTTCATGGTGTCACCATCCACCCAGCAACATAAGCCCTGTTTCGGTTTTGACATACCCCTGCTTTCTGTCCCCGCACAAGGGATTACCAAGTCTATGGCTTCTCACTCAGAAGTGTCTTTTATTAATTTTATTTCTGACACAAGTGAATCATACTTATCTTAGAAAAATACAAATAAGAAAAATAAACAAATTATAATCAATCAGAATCTCGCTTCCTACAGATGATCATTTGGTGAATGTACTTCAGAACTTTTCTGCAAAACTATATATACTACAATAAGTGTATCTTGTTTGGTTATATATGAAAACAAAAATAAGATCATATCCTGTTTCCATATGCTTATATGACTTATCAATATAAGTAATCAACATAACAGCTTGCTTTTGTTGCTTAGTATATTATGAATATTTTCCATGTAAGTAGATTGATATACTATTTTAACAGCAGTATATACCCCATTCTATAGCAGCTTTTTTTTTCTTTTTTGAGTTGGAATCTCACTCCATTGCCCAGGCTGTAGTGCAGTGGCACATTCACTGCCACCCCAGCATTGACCTGCTGGGCTCTGGTGATCCTTCTGCCTCAGCCTTCCACGTAGTCGGAACTACAGGCATGTGATACCACCCACCTGAGTAATTTTCTGATTTACTGTAGAGATGAAGTCTCACCAAGATGCCCAGGCTGTTCTCGAATCCATGGACTCAGGCGATCCTCTCACCTCAGCCTCCAAAAGTGCTGGGATTACAGGCTTGAGCCACCGTGCCCAGCCTGTTGATTTTTTTTTTTTATTGTAGAGATAAGGTCTTGCCAAGTTGCCCAGGCTGGTCTTGAACCTGTGGGTGCAGGTAATCCACTCGCCTCAGCCTTCCAAAGTGCTGGGATTACAGGCTAAGCCACCGAGTCTGGCCTAAGCTTCTTAATTTATTTAATAACTCACCTTATACCGAACATCTAGATTCTTTTATCTATCTTGCAAATATAAACAATTCTACACTAGCAGCACTGGTCTCCTTTCTGTTCCTAGAAGCCTCCACCCTGCCTCTCTTGCCACAGGGCCTTTGCACCTGCTGTTTCTCTGTTTAGAACACTCTTAGCCATCCACTTGCAATCAACCTCCACCTGATTAACTCTTCTTTATCCAAACACATCTCCTCTGGGAAGCCTTCCTTTACTGCCAACGCTTGGTCAACATGCCCAACGCCTTCAGCCTGTTACCGCTCCTTTGCTCCATTTGCTCCATTTCCACTCTGACCTGTATTTATGTATTTTCTCTATTCATGTATGCCTCCCCCCTTCGACTGCAAGTGCTGGGAGGGCAGGGACCATAACTATCTTGCTCATTCTGTCCTCCCTGTCTCTGAGAGATTGTGAACATTCAAAAGTATTTGTGGTATGAACGAATAACTGAGTGGGGAAAATGCTACATGCATATGTCTGAAATGTCTCCTAGAGCTGTGGATTTTCCTTCATTGTTTCCATCCCTGCCTAAGTTCAGGTCTTCCCATCTCTTGTCTATGTGCTTGTGAGAGCCCCTAGCCAGTCTCACTTTCAACTTCTTCCACTTTGCCATTAGTGCTAATTTGTTAAAACATGTATCAGGTGGAAAGAAGCAAAGAAAACACAGTAATTGGAAAACACAAGATAAGGTGGTCTTGTGCATTTCTGGTGGGGTAAGTATAAAGTGACATGACCAGCATGGAAAACTAGGGTGATTCCTCAAAAAGTTAACAGATGATCCAGCAATTCCGCTCTGAGTATATACCCAAAAGAAGGGAAATTGGAGACGCCAATGGTGACTTGTCACACAAGTGCTCATTGGACCATTATCCACAAGAGCCACAACAACCCAAGGTGTCAACAATGAATGGACACACAAAATGGAGTATATACATACAATGGAATATAGTTCGGCCCAAAAATAAAGTACAGATACATGCTACAACATGGATACTTTAAAAACATTATGCTAAACGCAATAAGACAGACACAAAAGAACAAATATTGCATCATTTCACTTATATGATGTACCTAAAATTGGCCAGTTCTGAGATAGAAAGTAGAACAGGGGTTACCAGAGGTTGGAGTGAAGGGATGAGAGGGAGGTATTTAATGGACACAGAATTTCTGTTTGGATCGATAAAAAAGTTCTGGAAATGGATAGTAGTGGATATTTAATGTCATTGAATTGTACACTTAAAAAGGGTTAAAATAGGCTAGGTGTGGTGGCTCAAGCCTGTCATCCTAGGACTTTGGGAGGCTGAGATTGAGGGGATTGCCTGAGCCCACAGGTTTGAGAACAGCCTGGGCAACTTGGAGAGACTTCTTCTCTACAATAAATCATAAAATTAGCTGGGAGTGGTGGGCACGCCTGTAGTTCCAGCTAGTTGGAAGGCTGAGGCAGAAGGATCACCTGAGCCCAGCAGGCCAAGGCTACGGTGGCCGTGATCATGCCATGGCACTCCAGCCTGGGCAACAGGGTGAGACTCCAACTCAAAAAAAAAAAAAATCCAGCTATATTTAGCTTAAAGAAGATACCCTAAAATAAAACTGCCACACAGAAAATATAAAAATAGAGAGACGTTATAAAGCAGAACTTGCTACTACTATACTAGTCAAAGAAAACATGGTGTAGCAACATTAATGTCACGCAAAAAGGATTTAAGGAAAAAAACCATCAAGATACAGAGGCATAATAATTAAGTCAATGGAGTAATTCACCAAAAAGATGTAACAATTGTGAATTTGTATGACCTTTGTACTGTAGATTCAAAATATAAAATCAAAATGGAATTATAAAGAAAAAATAGACAATGCATAATCTTAATTGAGTAATCTCAACATACTTTTACGAAAAACAGATAAATCACACAGCATTTAATAAGTAATTAGCAGATTTAAACAACAAAATTAAAAAATTTGAGCAAATGTATAGATAACTGCACCCAACAAATAGAGAAGATACAAGTTAATAGAGAATATTTTCAAAATTGACTGCATTAGGTCATAAAGGAAGTCTTCATTAATTTCAAAGAATTGATATAATATAGATCACATTATCTGATCACAGAATTAAATGCAAAAATTAACAATTAAAATGCTATTAAAACTATAGATACATACACATTTGCATACATACATACACATTTGCATATATACATACAGACTTGGATGCTTTGAAATGTACATCTACATAGCTTACGAGGTAGAGAACATTACATAAAAATTACAGAATATTTCAAGTGAATGACAATTCTTGTTTGACGCAGTAAAGCAGCACAGAGGGTAGCATAGCTTTAAATACATTCCCCTTCCCCCAAAAAGACAGGTAAGCAGTTAACATGAAAAGTTGCCAAAACAAGAGCATGGACTAATAAAGCTAGCAGGGAGAAAATAGTAAAGAGTAAAAACTAATATACTTCATGAACCAGGAAGCAGAAACACAAGCAAGAAAACTAAAAGCTGATGCTTTGGGCTGACTGACAAGGTAGACAGCCTCTCCCGAAAGTAATCAAGAAAGTTAAGAAAAGGTGCAAATAAGAAATACTACAAATCCAAAACTTAGAAAATTAAAGCAACATGGTGAGACCTTGTCGCTATTAAAAATAATAATACCAGCCAGGCTCGGTGGCTGAGCCTGTAATCCCGCGCCTTTGGGAGGCTGAGGTGAGTGGATTGCCTGAGCCCACGGGTTTGAGACCCGCCTGGGCAACTTGGCGAGACCTCGTCTCTACAATAAATCAAAAATTAGCCAGGCGTGGTAGCGCGCGCCCGTAGTTCCAGCTACTCGGAAGGCTGAGGCGGGAGGATCGCCGGAGCCCAGCAGGTCAAGGCTGTGGTGGCTGGGAGCGGCCACTGCACTCCAGTCTGGGCGACAGAGTGAGACTTCGACTGAAAAAAAAAAAAATGAGCCGGGCTCGATGGCTCAGCCTGTAATCCCGCGCTTTGGGAGGCTGAGGTGAGTGGATTGCCTGAGCCCACGGGTTCGAGACCTGCCTGGGCAACTTGGTGAGCCCTCATCTCTACAATAAATAAAAAAATCAGCCAGGCGTGGTAGTGTGCGCCTGTAATTCCGGCTACTCGGAAGGCTGAGACGGAAGGATTGCTGGAGCCCAGCGGGTCGAGGCTGCGGTGGCCGAGAGCGGCCACTGCACTCCAGTCTGGGTGACAGAGTGAGACTCCAACTCAAAAAAAAACACAAAAAACCCCCCAAAAACCCGAGCATCTTCATTAATAGTTATGACAGCTAGGCTCGGTGGCTCAGCCTGTAATCCCGCGCCTTGGGAGACTGAGGTGAGTGGACTGCCTGAGCCCGCGGGTTCGAGACCCGCCTAGGCAACTTGGCGAGACCTCATCTCTACAATAAATCAAAAAATTAGCCGGGTGTGGTAGTGCGCGCCTGTAGTTCCGGCTACTCAGATGGCTGAGGCGGAAGGGTCACCGGAGCCCAGCAGGTCGAGGCTGCAGTGGCCGCTCCCGGCCACTGCAC
>NW_007074847.1:21002-23191 GCF_000164805.1 Carlito syrichta
TCCAGTCTGGGCGACCGAGTGAGACTCCAACTCAAAAAAATAAAATAAAATAAAAAATAATA
Source organism: Carlito syrichta (assembly GCF_000164805.1). Taxonomy (NCBI): domain Eukaryota; kingdom Metazoa; phylum Chordata; class Mammalia; order Primates; family Tarsiidae; genus Carlito; species Carlito syrichta. Next base: position 21,065 of record NW_007074847.1, read on the forward strand.
ATATTACCAATAAAATAGAAAATCTCAAGGAAAGAAAAAAAGAAAATTAAAAAAACTATAACACAGAGGTAATCTTTATATGGTTTAAGAATGTATGAACACAAATATGTGAGTAGATTTGAGAATTTTGAGAATTCAGTAATTTTCAAGAAAAATATAAAATATCAAAATTGACTTGAGAAGAAACATTTAAAAGTAAAATTAAAGAGAGTGAGTGAATAATCCATCACTTTTCCCACTCCAGCTCCAAAAGACACCAAACCCGGATAGTTTTTCTGATAAGTGTAATCAAACTATCAATGAACAAATAAACCCTACCTTCCCTAAACTGTTTTAGAGGCTAGAGAAAAAGCAAGAAGTCAGTGGGGTGGGGATGGGGAAGTCTAGCTAGCGCATCTTATTAGGCAATACAATACTGATACCAACGTAAAATAAAATACGAGAAAGCGACTGTGCAGGTCTAGCTCACTCATGAACAAAGATAAACGAATCCTAGAAAATTAAATGCTTGCAGTGCATAGCATCAGTACATCATAAACAGATTGGGCTTAATTCCTGGCATGCATGGGTGGATTCATAGTAGAAAATGTGGTGTAACTGATGATATCATAAGATTAAGAGGAGAACAATCTGCACGTTTCAATGAATGCAGAAAAAAAGCACAGCATTCAATGAAATTAGTCACTCCTTTACTATAATTCCAGTAATAATAGCAACCCCCTTAGGAAGTCAGAAATAGAAGAAACGTCCTTAACCTGATGAGGGCAGGTGGCAGAGAAGCCAGTCAGTCCTGCACTTTTCCCCCTTATCCTATAGTGAGCAATTTTAGTTGAGCACATGGCTGATCCAACTCAAGGCTGCCTTTTCCAGCTTCCTGTGTAGCTTGGCCTGACCGCATGACGAGGTCCTGGCCAGCGAGATATGAGTGGAAGTGATTATGGCAATTTCCCATCATACCTTGAAAAGCAAGGAGTATACCTTCGTCCTTCTCTTTTCTCTTCCCCGGTAGCTGGAAGGTGAATGTGAGGGCAGGAGCTGGTGCAGCCTTCTTAGCCCACAAAATGGAAGCACTCCACTGAGGATGTCAGAGCAACTAAGGAAGAGTCTAGACACTAATACTGATTAGCCACCATATTAACCCTGAAGTGGTTGTAGTTTAGAGTTTTTGTTAAGACTGCACAGGGAGAAAATAGTAAGGTTTTGTGTGAGCATGTCTTCTATCTAATAAGGGCATCTCTCAAAAAACCTATAGCAAATACCTTATTTAGGGCAAGGTAGGGGTATTTTAGAAGTATTTCTACTAAAATCAGAAGCAAGCTGGGCTCAGGGGCTCAGCCTGTAATCCCACGCCTTTGGGAGGCTGAGGTGAGTGGATTGCCTGAGCCCGCGGGTTCGAGACCCGCCTGGGCCGCGAGACCTCATCTCTACAATAAATCAAAAAATCAGCTGGGCGTGGTAGTGCACGCCTGTCCTTTCGGCTACTCGGAAGGCTGAGGCAGAAGGATCGCCAGAGCCCAGCAGGTCGAGGCTGCGGTGGCCGGGAGCGGCCACTGCACTCCAGTCTGGGTGACGGAGTGAGACTCCAACTCAAAAACACCCCCAAAAAACTGAAACCTACCTAAAGCCATTCACAAAAATCAATTTCAGGTACATTAACATTTTAAACTTGTAGAAGAAACGCTAAGAGCTCATTCATCTAACCTTGATATGTGACCAGATTGAGTGAGTGTTGTTCCATTAAAGATGCTGCCTTGGAGGCATGGATTACCCCAGTGCTGGCAGACTTGGCAACCGTCCAGTACTTTCTGGCTAGTCCCGCCTGTCCTTGTCAAGAAGGTGGTAACACTGTTCAAGGAAATACATGTGATACCCTGTGTGAAATTCACTTCCCACAGACATGCTGGATACAGGAATCTTAGAGTCTTGGCGGTTGAAGAGATCTAAGATGACATATATTCTAAACTCCTTTTTTTTTTTTGAGTTGGAGTCTCTCTGCCACCCAGGCTGGAGTGCAGTGGCCGCTCCCGGCCACCGCAGCCTCGACCTGCTGGGCTCCGATGATCCTTCTGCCTCAGCCTTCCAAGTAGCTGGAACTACAGGCGCGCGCTACCACGCCCGGCTAATTTT
>NW_007074847.1:23211-28558 GCF_000164805.1 Carlito syrichta
TACAGGCGCGCGCTACCACGCCCGGCTAATTTTTAATTTATTGTAGAGATGAGGTCTTGCCAAGTTGCCCAGGCGGGTCTCGAACCCACAGGCTCAGGCAATCCACTCACCTCGGCCTCCCAAAGATACGGGATTACAGGCTGAGCCACTGAGCCTGGCTTATTCTAAACTCTTAATTCATTGGCCAGCCTGACAAATTGCCTCCTGTAAAACACTTTACAACATTAAATTAAATATTTAAGACATTTTGATGCCTATTTGAGTTGGTAAAAATAAATAAATAGATAAGGAAACTCCTTAGAGGCCAAAAAATAAAAGCGAAGCAAAAATTTAGAGGTACAAGCTGAAATTGAAGCCTGCAGTCTCAGGGTACACGCTTTAGGGCTCCTGTTGACCCAACCCCCAAAGGCTTTGGTAGTCACTGCTATTCAAGGAAAAAGGAGAAACTTCAACAACTATAATCATGGCAAACGCTTAAAAGAACATTTGTAATCTGTCAGGCAATGCCAGTGCTTTACATATACTAACCAGAAGTCTAGGACATGATCAGCCAGAAGTTCCTCTAAGATCTACACCCAAAGCTAGAGCAGTGGAGTGTCTATGCCCAGGGAAACAGTGACTCAGAGACAAATGTCCTGCAAACAGACAGCAGGGAAATGTGCCGAAAGGTGCTGGCTGGTGGTAGGGGGTGGGGATTCGCTTTGGTTTAAAATCTGAAACCAGCGCCCAGTGCGGTGGCTCATGCCTATAATCCTAGCACTTTGGGAGGCCGAGGTGAGAGGATTGCCTGAGCCCATGGGTTCGAGGCCAGCCTGGGCAACTTGGTGAGACCTTGTATCTACAGTAATTCAAAAAATTAGCTGGGCCTGGTGGAGTGTGGTTCCAGCTACTTGGAGGGCTGAGGCGGAAGGATGGCCTGAACCCAGCAGGTCTAGACTGCAGTGGCTAGAGCATGCCACTGCACTCCAGCCTGGGCAACAGAGTGAGACTCCAACTCAAAAAAAATAAAACATTAAAATTAAAAAAAAACTGAATCTATACTGTGCAAACTAAAAAATGTTTTTAGGCACAAATGTTAAGTTGTCCAAGTTAGAAGTGCCATCAAGTCCACGTAGAAGGAAACAAACATTCTCTGGAGGAATGTATCCTCAGACATCCTCAACACAAGCCTCAAAGAATCCCCACATGTAAAGTCTTAATGACTATGATTCACAATTTTTAAAAAATCACCAAATACTGGAGATAACAAGCCATAAAGAGTTAAAAACTCAAGAGAAGAAACGAACACCAGAATCAGACTAGCAAAAACTTTGAAGAGTAGAATATATAAGCTATAGAATATAAATTATTGCCAGGTGCAATGGCTCATGCCTGTAATCCCAGCACTCTGAGGGCTGGGAGAGAGGATTGCCTGAGCTCAGGAGTTCAAGATGAACCTGGGCAACACGGCAAGACATTAACTCTGCAGTAAATCAGAAAATTAGCCAGGTGTGGCGGTGCGCACCTACGGTTCCAGCTACTCGGAAGGCTGAGGCGGAAGGATGGCCTGAGCCCAGCAGGCTGAGGCTGTGGTGGCCATAGTGTGCCACTTCACTCCAGTCTGGGTGACAGAGTGAGACTCCCACTCATAAAAAGCTAATGCAGCTGGTGACAGTTGAAGTCGATGCTCATTTACCAAGCTGAAAGTCCTAGGGCCCTTAAAAATCACGCCAAATCAACTTTTCCTGTGCTCTCACCAGGGACCAGCAAAACCTGGATGGCAGCACACATCTGTTTACAAAATGGTTTCCTGGGTTTAAGCCCATCACTGAGACATACTGCTCAGAAGAAAAGACTCTTTTCAATGTATTACTGCTCACAGACAACAAACCCAGTCACCCAAGAGCTCTGATGGAGACTTTCAAGGAGATTAATGTTGTTTTCATGCCTGCTAACACAACATTCATTCTGCAGCCCATGGATCAGGGAGTAATTTCATCTTTCAAGTCTTATTAGTTAAGTACATTTTGTAAGGCTATAGCTGCCAAAGATAGGACTTTCTCTGATGGATCTGGGCAAAGTCAATCGAAAACTTTCTGGAAGGGAATCACCATTCTAGATGCCATTAAGTCCACTGGTGATTCATGGGTGGAGGTCAAAGTATCAACATTAACAGGAGTTTGGAAGAAGCTGATTCCAACCCTCATGGATGACTTTGAGGGGTCCTGAGACTTTAGAAGAGGAAGTTGCTGCAGATGTGGAAATAACAAGAGAATTAGAAGGGGAGCCTAGGGCCGGGTATGGGGACTCAAGCCTGTAATCCCAGCACTTTGGGAGGCTGAGGTGAGGGGATTGCCTGAGCCCACAGATTCAAGACCAGCCCGGGCAACTTGGCAAGACCTCATCTCTACAATAAATCAAAAAATTAGCTGAGTGTGGTAGTGTGTGCCTGGGGTTCCAGCTACTTGGAAGGCTGAGGCGGAAGGATCGCCTGAGCCCAGCAGGTCGAGGCTACGGTGGCCGTGAGCGTGCCACTGCACTCCAGCCTGGGCTACACAGTGAGACTCTGACTCCAAAAAAAAAAAATTATTAAGAAAGGCATATGCAACCCTGATGGAAAGGTGGCAGTGGACTACTTGTAAACATCTTAAAATCACTTTAAATGATTAATACATTTTAATAAATTAATCACAAAACATTTAACTACTTAAAAAATCTACATCAACACCATTCAAATAATACAGATGAATTTTATCATTTAAAAATAATTCTCAGCCGGGCGTGGTAGCGCGCGCCTATAGTTCCAGCTACCTGGAAGGCTGAGGCGGAAGGATCGCCGGAGCCCAGCAGGTCGAGGCTGCGGTGGCCGGGAGCAGCCGCTGCACTCCAGTCTGGGCCGCAGAGTGAGATTCCAACTAAAAAAAAAAAAAATAGTAATAATAATTCCCTATGGCTAATGGAACAACAACAAAAGGTTGCAATATATTATTTAAAGTTTCAAGGGTAAGAAACCAAGAAAGAAACTAGAAAGGGTTGTCCAGCTCTATTTGGAGAAGGGCGATGTGAAGAGTAAAAATCATTCTCTGCCACAGCAAGAGGGCAATGGTCTTTTTTCTTTTCTTTTTCTTTTTTTTTTGAGTTGGAGTCTCACTCTGTCGCCTCAACCTTCCACTTCAGCCTTCCAAGTAGCTGGAACTAAAAGAGCACGCCACTATGCCTGGCTAATCTTTGCATTTATTGTCGAGACGAGGTCTCACTGAGTTGCCCAGGCTGGTCTCACATCCGTGGACTCAGGAAATCCTCTCGTCTCAGCCTCCTAAAGTGCTGAGGTTACAGGTGTGAGCCACTGTGCCCGGCTGTCTTTACAGGTGTGGAAGTAATCCCCAAGAAGCCCAAAATAGAAATTGGAAACAGGGGACACTTCTAGTGGGGAGACAGACTGTGGGGAGAAGTGTAGCAGGGGACTATCACTTGTTATTGGAACCTTGATTGGGTAATCGATTTTTACCCATGGGTATGTGTCACTATTTTTTTTTTTTTTTTTGAGCTGGTGTGCACGCTCATGGCCACCACAGCCTCAACCTGCTGGGCTCTGGTGATCCTTCAGCCTCAGCCTTCCAAGTAGCCAGAACCACAGGCGCACACTACCATGCCCACCTAATTTTTAAAATTTATTGTAGAGACGAGGTCTTGCCAAGTTGCCTGGGCTGGTCTCGAACCCGCAGGCTCAGGCAATCCTCTCCCTTCAGCCTTCCAAAGTGCTGGGATTACAGGCTGAGCCACCAAGCCCGGTCTACTTTTTTAAACATACAATAATGTGCTTTTCTCTCTATTGATGGTAAATGCTCATCTACCATTCTGAAAGTCCTGGGGCTCTAAAAATAACACTAAATCGATTCCCTCTTGACCTATATCCAGTAGAGACTCCCTTCAAAGTGAGACTAATCTGTGCTTTAAGAAAAGTCTACATTGCCTTTGTGTGAGTAAAAAGGTTAGGGAAATGGAAAGCCATTGATTGATAGTGACGATGCCACATCTGCTGGGGAACAAGCAACAGCAGACCCACTCCTTATGTTTGTTCCCTTGAGCCAAAGGCTTCTGACTTGGGGACATGTGGCGTGTATGGGGAGACACGAGCACAAGGTTGGGGTCACCTACCTAGGAGTGGCTCTGCTTGGGTGAAATGACCTAGTCCTTAGTTTTTCCAAAAAACAGAAAACAAACGGTATTAGTGTTTCCAGAGATCACTGGGAAACCAGCGATGGGCGGGTACCAACCAAATCACAATGAATAATCAGAATGCCACGTGTTAATTAATGATGGAACTAACAAGCCCTTCCAGTGCCCCCAAGGATTCACATTCTCTATCCAGGCCCCTTACTTCTCAGCACTACTAAGGAAGCAAAGCCAAGGTCAGACGGGGGTGCATGTGGAACGTGGAATCAGAGGCACAGTCATCAGTGCGCCAAGAGGACGCCAATTCTCCCGCCCACAGAGCCATGTCCCCAGAGACAGTGCCTCCGTCCCGACAACACTGGACACCCTCTGGGTTTCCTTGCCTCTGTTCCAGTGCTGACCACGCCCCCTTGTCATGATAAATTCTCTCTTTAGTGTGGCCTTCACTGATTAAGCTAGGAAGCTCCTTCTAGAAACAGGCTATCTCTCCGGCCTTCCATTATGAGGTAATTCGAGAAAAACCTTTCTTAGAGCGCCGTCTCCTTTACAGGTCCTTAGGGGTTACATCACTTTGTCCCCAGTTACAGTCTGTACCCTGCTCAGGCTTCAGGGTTATCTGACCTGCCCAGTGCCCAGCCCAGCCAGTGGCTTAGAAGCTCCTGTTCACGGGAGTCCAACTGCCTGCCAGCTCTGTCTGCTCTAGACACTACCCCTGGTCCTCTTCCGCATCGAAGTCTCCATCTGGGCAGGCCACTCTGGCTTGACAATGTCACACGGTCCAGGCTTTCTCCCTCTGATCTCCTTCCTCCTCACCCACTGCTGCACTTTTAGTTTCCTTGATCAGTTGTGTCCTGGCGTTTCCAACGTCCAGAGAGGTCTATGGCTCCACAGACCAAACCTGCCAATATTGACAGCTCATATATTTTCGGATAGTCAACCCCAGACCGTCTGAAATTACTATTTAAAAAAATCAATTTGGCTGGGCTCGGTGGCTCAGCCTGTAATCCCGCGCCTTTGGGAGGCTGAGGTGAGTGGATTGCCTGAGCCCGCGGGTTCGAAACCCGCCTGGGCAGCGAGACCTCATCTCTACAGTAAATCAAAAAATCAGCCGGGCGTGGTAGTGCATGCCTGTAGTTCCAGCTACTCGGAAGGCTGAGGCAGAAGGATCGCCGGAGCCCAGCAGGTCGAGGGA
>NW_007074847.1:28578-42023 GCF_000164805.1 Carlito syrichta
TGCACTCCAGTCTGGGTGACAGAGTGAGACTCCAACTCAAAAAAAAATAAAAAATAAAGATAAAAATTAAAAAATCAATTTGTTTCTCTAGTTTTGTTTTTGTGAACTCAAGTTTCGGACTTCTGGATTTTTCCCCACGTGTGCACCCCCACATCACTGTCCTATGACTGGAGCTCTCAGTGACTTCAGCAGGAGCTCTGAAATGGAAAAATCACGTGGAGACTGTGGTTAGGGTTGTCAGACGTCAGGGCCAGGACACACTCTCCCCTTTCAACAACAGGTAGCTGAAGGCTGGGCAGACACAGGGCAAAAGTGCAGCCACCAAGTGCAGATCGCAGGGCAGAAAACACAGATGCTGATTCTGGCAGGATGCAAACAAAAACTGAGATCCGAATGCTGCCAGCATGGTGACTAGGCCCACCTCCTAGTTCAGCCATGCTGTCCACTTCCGGCCCACAGTTCCGCTTGACCGTTGGCCCTACCACCCCCTTGACAAGCCTCCTGGGAGTTGGCACTTCTGGGGGAAAGGTCTTTGAGAAAATTTCAATATAGAGTAAACCAATTCATCAAACTATAAAAAAAACAATAGGATGTGGAAATGTTACAGTTAATGTCCAGCAACGGTGACATGGTTAGCACGTGTCTGAGGGAATGTAAACAACAGCCAAGAGAATTACACCACTCAGAGTGTGGACGGTGTTATTTACCAAGTTAGTTGGTCAAGATTATACCAAAAAATCCAAACCAGGTTCATGCGAAAGTGACCTCTTCTCGCCATTCTGGTTTATGATGAACATTGAGGATACAGTCGTTGAGAATTAACTGTAACATGCACACTGCCAGCCATTTGGGTTTGCCTAGACGTACTGACTTCTAAACAACCTTATTTCATATTTAATAATGAAGGATTTTTGATTACTTACAATTTCAGACACTGGGATTTGGTACAGTTACATGGCTTTTTAGACTTTGTGTCCCATGAACTAAGAGTTACTCTACAAAGATTAAAAAAGAAAATGTATTCAGATGGTTACTCTTTCAAAAGAGAATTAGATAAGCATCTGGTGTTTTGAACAAATACTGAAAATCTCAACACCAGGTAATTACAGGTACTGTTTACAGGTGCCTGATCACAAACGGCAAGGGCATGCATCATTGACAATGTGACGGAACGAGCCTCACCAAAGTCAGCTGGTGTATGCCCAGGGGGTCGGTGGTGGGTGGGGGACAGAATCCCACAGCTGTTCACACTTCACAAGACGTTTTCCTGGAGTTTTTCCCCCTGACCTAGTTAAGCCTCTGTGTGCGTGTGCCCCTACCCCCGCCAAACAGTCCTTCCCCCCTCAAATCTGAACACTCATGAGAAATATACATTGAAAACCAGCAAACCAGCTGTTCATATGCTGTCATGCCAATGTTAAAGCTGTCTGCACTGTAATATTCCCAACAACATCAAAGCATGTTTTGAGGGTGTCATGTGATCGCTGGGGCGCGTCCTCATTTTAGGAAGGGATCGTTATAGTTCCCTCTGTCTGCATGTGGGGATCAGCCCAGAAGTCGTCTTCCGGGCGTTGGAGGAGCAGAAATGAACTCCCCCTCTCATGTGCCTCTGAATATTGCTAAAAATGAGGGTGGCTGTAGGTTAGATAATCAGGAGGCATTCCCAAACATTGCCGGGAAGTAATGCCCACTGAGGGATCACAGAATATTAGTCACGTAAGACATTTTTTTTTGAGTTGGAGTCTCACTTTGTCAACCCAGGATGGAGTGCAGTGGCACACTCACAACCACCCCAGCATCGACCTGCTGGGCTCCAGCAATCCTTCAACCTAAGCCTTCCAAGTAGCCAGAACTACAGGCGTGTGCTACCACACCCGGCTTATTTTTTGATTTTATTGTAGAGATGAGTCTAGCCAAGGTGCCTGGGTCGGTCTTGAACCCATTGGCTTAGGCAATCCACTTGCCTTGGCCTCCCAAAGTGCTGGGATGACAGGCTGAGTCGCCGAGCCCAGTCATGTAAGACCTTTAATAGGTGATGTGCAAAGGAGGACACGTGTCCAAAACACCAACTGTGATAAGGACTCTCCCTGTGCATGGATGTGGGTACACGTCTGTCTTCTTTGGCAATGTGCTCCTTGCCATCAGAGATGCAGGCTTCGTGTCTGCGATGCCACTTCTGAGCAAGGACACATCTTTGACTTGGGCTTCCTACAGGAACTACAATAGCACTTGGCGCACAATTAATGCTTGCTGACAGTGTTTTGCCACTACACAGCATAGGAATCACTTTGTGCTGCTTGGTATAGGGTTATAATTAATACAGATGTCTGAAGAGAGGTGAGCCCTTTTACCCTATCCTCTGTCCTCTGAACACCTTCAGTTCTCTTGGGTAGACTCTCTCTAGACTGATGTCAGTTGTAACACCTTAACTCCGTCTCCTTGCCTCTCTACGCTAGTGTGGACTATACCTGTGTGTGATGTATTGGTCTTTCACCCCGTTCTCACCTGTGCCTCTGTTGAGACCTGTCTCTGCACTGCTGGAAACAGCTAACAATGCCTGACACGTGGACGAACTGCTAATTGTTACTTCTTCTGGAGATAGCTCCTATTTTTAAGATAATGTTCCCAAATGATGTCACTGAATGCTATATCCATGTAGCATTCATCTTGCTTGGTTTTTCCTTTTGTAGGTATAAGAGTTACACCTTTCCACCTTGGTGGGTGCCCGGAGGTGGCAGGTCTAGCTATCCTGCCCCTCGCCTCCTGCCTGTCCACTGACAGGTCAGACCTGGGCCTCTTCAGAGGAGGGTTTCTGACACCCGCTTTACCGCTCTTGTCCTCTGCCCCTCAGACCTGAGCTGGGGCACAGGGTGGTCTGGCACTCCCTCTCCAGAGCAACTCAAACTCTTCTCTTTAGGAAGTGGGAAACGTGGAGGAAGTCCAGTGGGATCTGCCCTAACTGTGGAGAGTAGGGCAGAGTATCTATGTGTCAGGAAGAGGCCAAAGGGCATAATTAAGAGATCACCATGTGGCCAGGACTATGGTAAGTGCTTCAGAGGACACCAAAAATAAATGCAATGCCTGTTCTGGAAGATTCCACCAAACACGCAGGGACATGAGACATATATAATTAAAATATTAGTGAATATGAGAAAATATATAACCAACTGCCACATTATTCTATACTGATTGTCAATGCTACAAAAATTCTGGGACAGGATAGTCTAATGTAGATAAAATAAAAGAAGATAAAACGAAATACTGAAAAAAAATTTTTTTTAAGTTTAGAGACAGGGTCTCGCTCTGTTGCCTGGGCTGGAGTGCAGTGGTATGATCATACCTCTCTGCAGCCTCGACCTCCTGGGCTCAAGTGATCTTCCTGCCTCAGCCTCCCGAGTAGCTGGGATTACAGGTTTGCACCACCACACCTGACTACAAAATTTACTTTTGAAGGAGATAGAACTTGACATCAACTTTTAGGTTTTCTTATAATTGATCAAAAAGATGTTCCAGCTGAAATAACAGCAAAGACACTACATTGGGAATGAGCACAGAACATATGATGGGACCAGCTGATTGCAGTAAAACTTTCACAGCTCTACTTATATTTGATTACTCTCTTAATGCCAGTCTAAAAAAATTAAAGAATTGGAAGAAATATGGACAACTCTGCCTCAGAAAACTATTCTAAAGAAATGATACCACAACAGGATATAATCTCATCTTTAAAAAAAAATTCCAGGCCAGACATGGTGGCTTACACCTGTAATCCTAGCACTTTGGGAGGCTGAGGTAAGAGGTTCGCTTGAGCCCAGGAATTTGAGACCAGCCTGAGCGACATAGTAAGACCTTGACTCTTAAAATTTTTTTTTTCAGAGAAGACAACTCTTGAATATTCTTTATTATGATGTTCATTATGTTACCAAAACCAATAGCCTCAACAATGTGTCAGAATTCACATTTCGGCCAGGCTCGATGGGTCAGTCTATAATCCCGGCACTTTGAGAGGCCAAGGCGAGTGGACTGCCTGAGCTCAGGGGTTCAAGACCTAAAATAAATTTAAAAATTAGCTGGGCATGGTAGCATGTGCTTGTAGTTCTGGCTACTTGGAAAGCTGAGGCGGAAGGATTGCTGGAGCCCAGCAGGTCGATGCTGGGGTGGCCAAGAGCATGCTACTGCACTCCAGCCTGGGCGATGGAGTGAGACTCCAACTCAAAAAAAAGAATTCACATTTCATCTGATTTAATAGTCAAATTATTAAAGTTATACAGAGTGATAGGACACGAATTTCTAAAAGGGGTTTTTATTAATATGATAAGCTAATTAATAAGTTAGCCAGTTCACCACCCAACTCTAACGAATGATGATGGGATCAGTTCCTACATTCAACTTCTAGCCTTAAGATCCAAGCTGACTTGTTTCTATGTCATCTGCTAGGTTAGATACATTGGAACCACACTGGGCTGACAGTTTATTTTCTGCTAAGAGGTACAGAGGGAAGAATCATGGTTGGAAACGCACACAGAATGAAACAGCCAGCAAGCAGTTCTCTGCTCCCTGGTCACAGATAATAACTTGGTCTAGATCCCAGCACAGCATCAGTGGATGCTGAGAGAAAAATCATCAGGGCCAATTCAGTGACATCAAATCAAGTAATTATTTGCATCCAAAAAATACAGACACAAAGCTCATGCTGTTCCTGGCACACCATTTATGATAGAATGATCTTTTGTAGCCTACATAACTACGTCAAAATAAAGACAAGCATGTGACTGAGTGGAAGAAACCGAGTAGATTGGTAGGAGGGGAGGAAGAGAAGGAGAGAAAAGGAAGAGGAAGAGGAAAAGGGAGGAGGAAGGGAGAAAGACAGTAAGGGGAAGGGAAGAAATACACCATAACAAAAGCCCTCTCCTCTCCTCACAATTGCTGCTCCTCTGTGAACGTGTGTGTCGGCTGCCCACGGCGAAGCCTCCAATGGCACTGCAATTGTGAGAGCACACGTTTCAATATCAGAAGTATCCAACGCCCTCGAATGTTCTAGACACAATAAAGCGCATAGTAATGTCATACTGTTGACCAGGCGCCCCCAGATTACAAGAAAGTTAAAGTATCCTCAGGACTGTAGCATCTTAGATTGCCCTGTGTAACCAAAGCTGTAATGCTATCAAGAGAATCTGGAAGTCGCTGGAGTCACTTTTGTTCTGTCCAGCATGTTAACAGCCGTGAGAAGACGACCACTTACAATCCCAGCAAGCGTGTCCTCACGTATCCACCACACCAAGAGTGAAGCAAGGAGCGTGGCTCCACTCAGTCTTACTTCATCAAATTAATTGCAAGTCATCAACCGACTTGGCACAGTGTCACAAGCAGCTCAAAGAGCAGTTGCTGAAATGGAAGCAGCTGATGACGTGAGCAGTCAGCATTCGGCGACAATGCCGGGGTGATCACGTTGAATGATTCCAGAGCCCTGCCCGGTGGCTGCCTTCACAGCCTTGCATTCCTGTCCCAACCACTCTCCCACGCTTACCAAGGCCATCACGGAGCGACACCCGCAGGACCCCGCAGGAGTCTGGAAGGCACTAGAGGCCGCAGCCTGTGTTTGGAAGGTGCTTGACCTGCTGTCTTTCAGGTCCTGGGGTTGTAAGCCAAAACACTCCTGGAGGCAGGAGTAGACTGATCTCCATAATCAACTAAAGTCCTCAATGAACAGAAAAGGGTTGCCCAGACCACCGCTAGTACGCGAATGTTAACTTGACAAAGGATTTCAGCCAGCTTGGTTAATTTAATTAGTACGATGATAAACACGACTTTAAAATGGCAAGACAAGGTCCCGGATAAGTGCAGCCCGCGTGTAGCTGGAGGTCCTGAGCAAAGACCCCTGCATTAGCACCAGCCATTGAGCATCAGCCAACCTAGGACGAAAGGCAGCGGGCAGAGGTGGCCCAGGGCACCCTGCAGACCACCGTCCACGTCAAGTGGCTGCCACTCCATTACTGACACTGATGACAACAGAAGAGAAATAGACCAGCACAATTTGAATCAACATGAAACCAAGACAGAACTACAAATGACAACAAGCCTGGGAAACACCGACACAGGACAGCAGACAGTAGGATGTAAAAAAAAGGAGATTACAGACCAGCCCTTCCAACACAAACAAAACCAGACACGTACAACAACATTGGTAGTGGCATTGCTTAAAGAAAAAGATAGTTTTTCAAAGATCATCAAAGTCTGCAGGTCAAGCACATTTTATAGCATACAAATGTATCCAAAAGCGTCTTTAACTCTCACATTAAAGTAAGTGACAGTGAATTGCTTTTAATCCTTACCCAGCCAAAGTTATTTTTGATGGTCCTGGCAGAGTTGATCCTGACGGGAAGGCAGACCCGTTGACTACCGATGGTAAGGCTCCATTATCAAACTGCACAATACACAAAGTCAGAGGCAGGAATACTTTGAATTAGCGTGGGTTTTAAAAGTTCTAGTCAGCCAGCCCCTAGGTACAGATAAAATGATTTAGAGGTTTACATCACAATCCCTTTACAAGCAAGCCCAGGCCTTCTTGCCTTGGTGATGCTACTTATCACCTAAGCAGGCTCTAGGGCAGACGTCATCTCACAGGCCTGCCAGGGAGTATGTGAAGGGTGTGGGGCCGCCATCCGCAAGCCGGCCAGTGACACACACAGCTATCCATCAGCTGTCAAAGAGTTCTTTTCATCTTCATGAACGAGCCACTGTGAAATAAGTTCAGTTACACATTTTCACACACAGAAATGTTCTTAAATTATATTTTTAGGATAAGAGATCTTGACATTTGAAGCCCTGTTTAATCTAGCCAAAAGATATTTTGTAATCAGTGTTAACAAATTCAAACGCAATGCTATAATCTCTGCATTATCCATGTTCTTTGCTTTCTCTGTTCTCATTTTTAAAAATGTAACTCATTAGCACAACTCACAGAAGCCCTTCACAAGGAATGAGTAACAAAACCATTACTAACCTACTTCCCTTCTATTGGTAGCTTGAAGAAATTAGAAGTATGGGGTGAAATTAGGTCTTGAGATGATTTGCATATGTCACAGTTAAACATCCTGTCCTTGTCCTCTCCGCCCCCCAAAATATTATTATTATTATCTTTTAGCTGGAGTCTTACTCCATCACCCAGGCTGGAGTGCAGTGGCTGGCTCATGGCCACCCAGCATCAACCTGCAGGGCTCAGGCAATCCTTCTGCCTCAGTCTTCCAAGTAGCTGGAACTACAGTCACATGCCACCACGCCTGGCTAATTTTTTGATTTATTGTAAAGATGAGGTCTTGTCAAGTTACCCGGGCTGTTCTCGAACCCATGGGCTCAGGCAATCCCCTAACCTTGGCATCCCAAAGTGCTGGGATTATAGGGTTGGGTCACTGTGCCTGGCCCAAACAATTGTTTGAGTTGGAGTCTCATTCCATCACCCAGGCTGGAGTGCAGCAGCATACTCATGGCCACCCCAGTGTCAACCCACGGGGCTCCAGTGATCCTTCCACCTCAGCCTTCCAAGTAGCTGGAACTACAGGCACATGCCATTGTGCCCAGCTAATTTCTGATTTACTATAGAGACAAGGTCTTGCCAAGTTGCCTGGGCTGGTCTCGAACCCACAGGCTCAGGCAATCCACTCACCTTGGCCTCCCAAAGTGCTGGAATTACAGGCTGAGCCACCGAGCCCAGCCCAAACAATTATTTTTAAATCAACTTATCTTGAAAGCTTTACTTAAGAAGTATAGCCTTGGAAATGCATGTTTCATTCATTCTCTTTGCTTCCTCTCTGCTGCCCCATTTAAGTTGTGTATAATTGCCACCTGCTGGGGCCTGATGGCACTGCAAACCGCCTTGGGTCCAACTTCGTTGTGTATAGCCAGTCCGGGACCCCTCTGCGGTGCCCTCCCCTGGCACATGCACAGAAGGGAGTGTTCATGAGGTCCTGAGACTGGTATCTCTGCAATCACAGTGACAGTCTGAGGGGCTTAGTATTTTTTGGAGAAAGGATTTCACAGTTCTCAGGGCTGAGGCTATTATTTGCATAAATCAGATAAAATTCCTTTTTTTTTTTTCTCTCCTTTGCTTATTTAGCCCCAAAGTGAAGCAGAGAAAAGAGAATGCCTTTTAGGTACTACAGAGGCTGCAAATCTCAGGCGACTTCAAGCTGGATTCCATGAGTGGCTCCCGCAGTGTGTGGCCACCAGGAGCAAAGGAAGTGAACTCCGAGGTGGGTGGGGCCTCTCAGGCTGTACTGTGTGCACACGTCACCTGGGGACCCTGTTAAAAATGCAGATGCTGAGCCAGGCTTGGTGGCTCAGCCTGTAATCCCGCGCCTTTGGGAGGCTGAGGTGAGTGGATTGCCTGAGCCCGCAGGTTCGTGATCCGCCTGGGCAACTTGGTAGACCTCATCTCTACATAAATCAAAAATTAGCCAGGCGTGGTAGTGCGCGCCTGTAGTTCCGGCTACTTGGAAGGCTGAGGCAGAAGGATCGCCGGAGCCCAGCTGGTGGAGGCTGCGGTGGCCGGGAGCGGCCACTGCACTCCAGTCTGGGGCGACAGAGTGAGACTCCAACTCAAAAAACAAAAACAAATACAAGAAACAAAACTGGGGTCTGTCAAGGAAGCAAGGGATCCAGGGTGCAGCCCACTCACTGCTGAAAGGCTGTCCCTGAGGCCCGTCTGGACAAGAATTCAGGAAGCCAAAACAGGGACAATAATAAACACAGTCAAGGAAAGATGGGGAGAAGGACAGCACCTTGTGGCCAAGCACGATGCTTCTGGGACAAGATCTTAGAGTTAGAGAGCAAGTTCAATGTGCACCTCCTGACTGACGACTGGAGCAGTGAAGGCAGGCAGGCAGCAGCTTGGAAGAGCCGGCGCTGGGAGGCTGCCCTGCAGTGACAGCACAGACTCCACCCAGGGGCTCACCAGGTCTTGGCTCACACCTGCTCACTTCTGCACTGCTGACACTCTATTCCCACGGCCCTTACTTACTTGTCCCACAAATGTTTCGTGCTACTTGCAAGCATTCCTTGAGAGATGCCCTCTACACTGGTGACCCCCAGCCTCGTCCCTCCAGCCCAGATCTTCCTCACTCCAGGATCCCGTGTGGCAGCTTCACTTGGATGTTGGGGACGTCTCAAACTTAAGACGCCCAAATGAACTCCTAGGCTCGCTCACAAAACCTGCCCTGTCTCAGCTTCATTGATGGGCACTCCATCCGTCCGTCTGTCCGGGCTAAAAACCTTGGGGCATCCCTGAGTCCTCTGTTTCTCTCACATCCCACCTCCAGTCCACCAGCAAATCCTGTCGGCTCAACCGTCAAAGTGTCCCAAGAAGCTGTTTCTTGCCATCTCCACTGCTATCACCTCATTTGAGCCATAATCTCTCACTCAGATGATGGCAATGACAGGCCTGCTCGATTTCACCTCGACCCTTCCTTGCCACCAGCCCCCTTTCAAGCAGAATGAAAGCCACGTTCTTTCGATGTCTTTGCCTCCTTCCTTGTCCCCTCCCCTAGCTCGTTCCATTCCAGCGACACTGGCCTCCTTGCTACCACAGCAGGCATGACCCTGCCCGAGGCCCGTACTGTTCCCTCTGCCTGGAACGTTCTTCCACGTGATCATCACATGGATCGCTCCCTCATCTCTTCCAAGACTGCTCAAATGTCACCTTCTCAGTGGAGCCAGGACCACTGTGTTTCCACGTACAATAGGTCTTCCCCCCTCCCCCAACCCCTCCCCCAAACCCCTTCCCTCGTTCTCCTCACAATGTAATTGTTACTAGACTTGCTAATTGTTCGTCTATATAAGTTTCGGAAGAATAGAGTTGTGTGTTGTTTTCTGGGGTTCACTTAGTTCCCTGAGTAACCCACCTCGGGCCTGTGCCCACCCTGCTGATGGGTGACAAGTATCCTGCCTGTGCCAGGTTTTGTGCCAGTTCTCTGTTTACGGAGATGTACAAGACACACATGGTCTCTGCCCCCGTAAGCCTGCATTCCTGTGACTGGACGCAAAGAAGCCAGCCAACCAACCGCCATAAGGTAGTGATGGTGGCAAGGAGGAGACAGCACTGTGACTGTGACTGGTGTCGACACTGGGGAGTTAGGGAAGGCTCTTCTGGGGAGGCGACACTGGATAGCAAGACTCAGGAAAAACAGCTATTTGGCTTCCACTTATATGTGATATATGTGTAGCCTGGCGTACTCATAAGAGCAAACTTCACAAAAGCATCTCCACAACACCAAGGAAGGTGAAGGATGTCCTGGACCAAGTAGGGGGTATGGCTGGCGGCAGGACCGCAGAGGACAAGTTCAGCAAGGGGGCAGAATGTTGGCCTGGAGGCTGCAGGGAAGGGTCAAACGGCTTCATTGCGCTGACAAAGAAGCGTGTCTGACACTGACTCCACCCCAGTCTCACAGAGCGAGGAAGGGGCTGGGTGCCTGGTAGATGTTTCATTGTTGATTTTTAACTGGAGGGTACATCATATTTCCTGAGTGATTCCAACTTCTTTTTTTTTTTTTTGAGTTGGAGTCTCACTCTGTCGCCCAGACTGGAGGGCAGTGGCCGCTCCCGGCCACCGCAGCCTCGACCTGCCGGGCTCCGGCGACCCTTCCGCCTCAGCCTTCCGAGTAGCCGGAATTACAGGCGTGCGCTACCATGCCCGGCTGATTTTTGATTTTTTTTATTGTAGAGATGAGGTCTCGCCAAGTTGCCCAGGTGGGTCCCGAACCCACGAGCTCAGGCAATCCACTCACCTCAGCCTCCCAAAGCGCGGGATTACAGGCTAAGCCACCGAGCCCGGCTGATTCCAACTTTAATGATCAAAATTTCAAGAGACAATTTTGCCCAATTGTATTTTTTAATTAAAACAATGACTTACTTGTTGTGTAATCAGATTTAATTTTGCAGGTACTGGCAAAAATCTTCCCACTAAAGCAGTCATTGGTTTAGGGACATCTGTAAGGAAGACAATTAGCATTAGTTGGTAGCATATATTATTCCCCTTCCACTTGAACATGGAAGAAAATACATAAGTATATTACAGATGTATCATGAGCAAAGTTATTTAAACTTATCTTGATCTTAGTTATGTTTTTTATTCTATAAAACCTTTCAGGGCTGGGTGTGGTGGTTCTCGCCTGTAATCCCAGTACTTTGAGAGGCTGAGGCAGGAGGATTGCTTGAGCCCAAGAGTTTGAGATCAGCCTGGGCAAAATAATGAGACCTCATCTCTGCAAAAAAAATATATTAGCCAGGCCTGGTGGTGCACACCTGTAGTCCCAGCTACTTGGGAGGCTGAGGCAGGACTGCCTGAGCCCAGGAGGTCAAGGCTGTGGTAAGCCATGATTATATCATGGCACTCTAGCCTGGGTGACAGTGAGACCTCAACTCAGAAACAAAAACAAAACAAAAAGCCTTTCCGGTCAGGTTTTTTTTTTTCCAAACTTATTAAACCTATCTTTATTTTATTTATTTATTTATTTTGAGGTAGGGATTGGTCAATTACTTGACCTGTGCTTCCAGGAATAGTCTACTGTGCTAAAAAAAATGTTGCCAAGGTGTACTGGGGGTGCCATGGCAAACTCACCAGGACACGACTGGATGTTTTTAAAAATTTATTTTGTAAAGACAAGGTCTCATTCTGTGGCCCAGGCTAGAGTGCGATGGTGTGATCGTAGCTCACTGCAGCCTTGAACTCAAGCAATCCTCCCTCCTCAGCCTCCCCAGTAGCTCAGACTACAGGTATGCCTGGTTTTCACTGGATATTTTATATTTTCAAATAAAGCCCAGTGACATCTGTTGAACTACTTTAATTTATGTGTACTCTTTTTTATTCACATGGTTACTAAGTTTGGACCAAACTACTTAATAATGGAACTGATAGGTATTTCTTTGGCCCAAAAGCGCCATGAAAAGCGCCTTGGGTCCCCTCCCACTGTGGGAGCTTTTCTGTCCTCTCAATAAATCCTGCTTTCACATACACACACACATACAAACACACACACACACAAACATTCTTGAGGCACCTGGGCGCTGTGAACCTCTGTGCTTGTGAGTCCAAGCAGAAAGAGAATTGTATCTTTTTCTTCTGAAGCAAACATGTTTCCTGTTCTAGGCTTATGAATCCTTTGAGTAAGAAAACTTAGACTTCAGCAACAAGACTCATTTCTTTTATGGTGATGTTTAATATGTACACAGTGTAAAAAGGAGACTGGGGTGGGGCTATGATGACATGACAAGGAAATGGACTGGAAAACACCGTCTAAGCCCTCTCCTTCTGAGGCATTAGGATTTTGTCACATCCCAGGAGGAAGGGAAGCAGGAAAGGCCACCTCCCTGCCCACAGAGAAGATCACAGATGCAGCACTGACCTATAGGAAACCAGGCCAAAGGCCCAACCCCGGCTTCCTCACCCTGAAAAAGTAAGTATCTTGAAGATATTTTTTTCTGTCTCTGGATAAAGAGACTATCAGGATGGAATGGGGCGAGAAGGAGTCATATTTTGTCTTTTTGCCTTAGACTCCACAGGCTAATAAAACTACATCTGGATTTGATATTGGTTTTTAAATTAGTGGCAAGCTCAGTGAACTGTCTGATAATGAAATATTCTGGTTAAGTCAAGAGCTAGAGTAATGTGATTATGTGTTGTCCACACAGAGATGCCTACTCTTCGAGAATTATTGTGTACCTTTTGTTAAACACAGTCCTAAAATAAGTCATTTCATCTTTCTTTAATCATTCAATAAAGCATTTCAGAATAATCAAGTACTTATAGGCCTCCATTATTATTGTGCCAGTTTAAAGAAGGTTTTTAGATGCTCAGATAAATAATTTGACAGTTTTTTCAGAACTCGTGGTGATAAAGCAGAGTGATCATTCTCACTGATGACACTGAAATGCTTTCATTAAAATTCAGGTCACTAATACCCACACCTGAACGGTCAACCACCAAGCCAATCTAGAAAAGACTGATGTTTCAACCCAGGCACATCTAGGCGTTCCCACATGTGGAATGACTAACAAAGCTGTGTTGTATGAGCCGTCACCTGTTAGGATCAAGAGCTCTCTGCAGCCAGCTGACGTGAAGGACAGCCATCCGAGAATTTGAGACAGTCAATACAAGGCATACACATTAGTCTATAAAGATTTATTTTGTAGCCGGGCTCGGTGGCTCAGCCTGTAATCCCGTGCCTTTGGGAGGCTGAGGTGAGTGGATTGCCTGAGCCTGTGGGTTCGAGACCCGCCTGGGCAGGCGGGACCTCATCTCTACAATAAATCAAAAATTAGCCGGGCGTGGTAGCGCGTGCCTGTAGTTCCAGCAACTTGGAAGGCTGAGGTGGAAGGATCGCTGGAGCCCAGCGGGTCGAGGTTGCGGTGGCCGGGAGCGGCCACTGCACTCCAGTCTGGGCGACAGTGAGACG
>NW_007074847.1:42101-47832 GCF_000164805.1 Carlito syrichta
AAAAAAAAAAAAAAAAAAAAAAAAAAGATTTATTTTGTTCTATTCTTAGCTTGCTAATATGGGCTGGAGGTTTGCCAAATTGGCTATTGAATAACGTGCCTATTTCACTTTTACTCTCTATACAAAGCCAAACATATTCACTTACCAACTTACATATAACATAGTTTTTTTATTAATTTGCTTTGTACCTGACTGTAGATAATTATTTTGGTCTTGATACTGAGGAACCAAATGAAGTGCTTTGAGTTCTCTTGTCCCAGAATTATCTATACACAGCATTTGTGTACCCCCTTTCAACTGACAAATCACCTAAAATAAAGAATAATGATCAGGTTGCGTTTTCAAAAGATAACTCTAGTCATATGAACCTAAAGAAACTTAAATCTGAGAAAATAGCTTTGATCCAGAATTTAAGTTTTAACGAAAGATGGAAAATTACAGATTTGTTTTCAATTTCTTACTCTACAATACTATGCTCTCTGGTACAAAAGGGCAAAAAAATCTCCAAGAGACGCTTCCTTCGATGAGTCCAGTGTGCTCAGAGAAGCTCCTGTGCGCGTCTTTCTCCACAGGGGTCTGACCAGTGAGATCAGGTCAGGAATCAGGCAACTCTGCCCCAGAGCCTCCCCTGCCCTCTCCTTCATTCCATGTCCGCGTGAGCGGGAGTGTGTGCCGTGCTGCTGACTCCTGGCCTACTCAGACCCGAGTAACACTCAGAAGGACTGCGTCCCTACTCCCTCTCTGCAGCTGGGCACATACCTCGTCTGTAATTTTGCTACACCTCTTCTCTCCTGCTACACACACATTATTATTTAACATGTGGGGTTCTTTTAATGTCTCTGGACAAAGAGACCGTCAGGATGAAATGGGGAAAGCGAGGAGGAGTCATACTTTGTCTTTTGCCTTAGACTCCAAAGGCCAATAAAACCACATCTGGATTTTATTTTACTTTCTGCAAACACAGCTTAGACAGGTTAATCCTCACACTGGAAAGTTCTAAGAAGCCGTGGTGGTCTTCCTGGGCCTGATGCACACTGCCAGATCGTTCGTTTAGATTCTGACCACAAACAGAGCCTCGGCAAGCCAAAGGAGTGTGCCAGTCAATCCCATCAGCCAAGCAAAAACATGGAAGGAGCTCACTGCATGCCCAGCCCTGCTCCAGGCCACGAGGCGGGACACAAAGGCCAGAGAAACCGTGGCTCCTGCCCGCACACAGCTTCTGATTCCAAAAGCAGATCCACAACTACAGAGAAGCTGCAGTTTCCACAGCTGCTTATAATCTAGATAAGAAAACCCAGAGATGCACAAAGAATAAATGTTGTCAAAATAACCTGCATAGAGCCTACTATGGTAACGAGGCATGGATCATTAGGTCAGAACGTCACATTATCCTGATGTTCGATGAGAAGCCAGCATCTGTGTTCAGCTGGAATTGTATTTGTATTCAGAGGACAAAGTTATAGCCACACTCCCCCCTACACACACACACTAGGGGAAAGGCTCAGAGTGGACTCTCCCGACCTCTCTCTCTTGCACCCTCTGTGCCCTACCACCTGGGAGCCTCCGCCCTGCCCTCTGAGGGGTGCACTAACATCACTCTACAGGCTAGGATTGGAGCATTCCCATTCTGCTTATCCGCTTTTGCTGACCCATGTTCTCAGAACCCTGGCCCTAAGGAACCACAGAGAGGCAAGTGCCAGTGTCTGCCATAACTAGGCCAAAATTCACAGTGAGCTTGTTTTCAAGTATCTGCTTGTTCAAATCTATGCCTTACAGTTGGGGTCTTCTCTCTAGGAATAAAGAACTGCGGGGCAAAGGGAGTCGTGGTTTTCAGGACTCTCAGCACTTTCCTAAGGGACCCCTAGGGCGGTGCTTAACGGCTCTCCCATCCCAGTCTGCACCACAGTGAGACATGGAGTTCTAGACCCACCACTAAACTACAGAAACTCATGCAGGTGATGTCACTTCTCCATTTTTCTTATCCACAAAATGGGGATAGAGTACTTAACCTACAGTTGTTAAGAGGATTACATGAAATAACAAAGGTGGGAAAAAAATAGTACCTAAACCACAGATATGACTGATTACACACCCTATACAAGCGTTAGCTGTTATCATTAGATTTAGAGGCATGAGGGACGGCAGCCCACTCTGCCCCGAAGCCACAGGGCCGCAGTCCCTCCCTCACCATATGAGAAGCCACATGGCCCGGCTACGGTCCCCACCCCAGTGCCCAGCCCTCAGCGCTGTGCTGACTGATGTGTGTTGTGCTTACTCAACTTAACAAATGCAGCAATGTCCTAATCTTTGTTTGATTTGCTTAGACTGAGTAGAAATGAGAATCTTAGAGGTGAAATGTGAAAGGCTATAGTTGACGTCCCTCCTTTGATGAGACAAAAAGCTTCATTCAACAAGTACACAGAATGAAAAACAATGACTGAAATAATCTATTGACTTAGTACTGATAGGAGTCCAACATTTAATGTAGCTAGTCAGACACATTTTCTTTGGCATAATTACCATTGGGTTGGACTCCTTCTTAAGAGAACAGCTGGAGGTGTCCTCTGGTTCTTGGGACGATGGGAACTTGCAACAGGAATCCTGAGTGAGAGCATTCTGGAAAGTCGCTTCCTCTGGATTGCTGCTTGTAATAGTACCACCTGCTTCCTTGATTTCAACCTTAAAAAAGCAATCGTTATTTCAGAGAGCATATTGTGGATACTGGCTCTTGTAGTTGCATGATATGGAAAATTTAAATGAGTTGTGTGTAAAAGTTACATTTTAAAGTAAACAGTGCCCTCACGTGTAATGTTTCGCTTCCTCACTGGAGCTTCTAAAACTGTTATTCTCCCTACAGGACAAGAAATCATCTGACCAGCTCCTTGCGGAGTGAGGACACCATCTGTCCATGAGGTGTGGAGATGTGATTCTGATGTGGTACTTATGCTGTTTTCAAAATATGGTCTAGGCCAGGCACAGTGGCTCGCGCCTGTAATCCCAGGACTTTGGGAGGCCAAGGCAGGAGGACTGCTTGAGCTCAGGAGTGTGAGACAAGCCAGAGCAATACAGTGAGAGCTCGTCTCTACAAAAAGTTAAAAAAAATTAGCTGGATGTGATGGCGTGTACCTGTAGTCCTAGCTACTCAGGAGGCTGAAGCGGAAGGATCGCCTGAGTCCAGGAGGTTGAGGCTGCAGTGAGCCGTGATCATGCCTGGGCAACAGAGTGGGACCCTGACTCAAAAATAAATACATATCTACACAGAATTGAGTGTTTCAAAATTGGGACACTTCTTTTAAAAATCTGATAAAAGCTGGGCTCGGTGGCTCAGCCTGTAATCCCGCGCCTTGGGAGGCTGAGGTGAGTGGATTGCCTGAGTCTGTGGGTTGGAGACCCGCCTGGGCAACTTGGCGAGACCTCATCTCTACAATAAATCAAAAATTAACCGGGCATGGTAGCGCACGCCTGTAATTTCGGCTACTCAGAAGGCTGAGGTGGAAGCATCGCCATAGCCCAGCAGGCGAGGCTGTGGTGGCCGGGAGCGGCCGCTGCACTCCAGTCTGGGCGACAGAGTGAGACTCCAACTCAAAAAAAATAAAAATAAAAAATAAAAATCTGATAAAAATAGAAGGAAGATTGCAAAACAGCCCACATTGTGTGTCCCTCTGTCACCTTCGCCTGCCCAGCAGAGGATACAGGCAAGCATCCCCAGAGGCCAGAAGTTTACAGGCCACAGAGTCCTTTAAACAGACAGTGGGTCTAAGGCAACAGTCCCAAAACCTCACATAAAATTACGGAGCAGGTTACTAGCTTTCAAAATGTCAACGTCGACTCAAACTTGGAGATTGTCTAACCTAATATAATCAGAGGCCCAAACAAATAATAATTACCACATAGGGGCAAATTACTCAGCAGGGCAGATTATCGTCTCTGTATAAATCTTAAAAGAGATGAAGGATAGCTATATCTCAGGTTATAGCTTTATTTAGAGATTTCCAGTCTTATGGAAACAGAAAATTTAAGATTTTCTTCCACTCGCTGCTCTGGGGACTTGTCATGCACATGTCATCACAGTTCAGACTGAGCTTATCTCACTGTAATCAACAAACACTAATATAATAAGTATATCATTCCCACAGTGCTGTGCAACTGATATCTGAGCTACTTACAGTAAAATTCCACTTTTACAGAATGGCTCTAAACAAAGGTCAATACGTGAAAATGTATTTCTAGAAAAATGAAATTAGCAATGCACCCTGGATATTTACTGAAAAATAATTCCATTCTGTTTAAACGACAGACATGTCCGAGCTGTAACTTTTTCATTTTATTAATGAATCAGAAAATAAGTCTATAAAAATTCAAAAGGCCACGTCTCTCCTTTATTTTGTCCAACCAACAATCTGTTAAAATCGGATTAAGTTAAAAGACAGTTGAGCCGCCTTTAACATCAGCGAATTCCTTTCCTGTTCTGACTAATGCTCACTGACTCCAATTAGTAAGGAAGAGCTGAGTCAGGACCAGCAGGGAGCAAAGCCTGAAGTCCCACCTGGCAGCAAAATGGAGCTCCCGACGCTTCAAGAAGGTTCTGAGGAAGAACCCCGCACTGGGAGAAGGCTGGAGTCCAGCTCGCTCTATGGCTCCTCTAAAGACAGACAGGATGGTGGAGGCCCCAGTCTCGGTCCCTCCTTTTCCTTTACACTAAGGAGCAGCAATTGTGATGAAAGAAAACCAGAGAGCCGAAATCCAGACTCTTGCTACACCAGGTCAGGCTCCAGCCTCTCAACACTGACTCCAAAATGTTCCCCAAAGGCTTGATCTACAACTAACTAAATGGACTTAATGGAGGAGTAATCTAGTTTTCAAAGCTGGATACTCAGGGGGTGACCAGCACACATTTTCTTGGGATCCTCTGTTTCCTTCGACAACTGATTTGTTTCAGCAAGAACAAAGGAGAAGGTTACCACTGGTTATTCACAGCTAAAGATGGTTGTTTAGCTGAGAATGGCGAGAATTCATTTAGACTCAGAGCAACCACTTATTAGAACCACAAATATTAACACTGAATCCTTGCTGATAAATTATTACTATTACTGAGTTGGAGTCTCACTCCGTCGCCCAGGCTGAGGTGCAGTGGCACACTCATGGCCACCCCAGCGTCGACCTGCTGGGCTCAGGCGATCCTTCCACCTCAGCCTTCCAAGTAGATGGAACAACAGGAGTTTGTGCCACCATACCTAGCTGATTTTTTGATTTATTGTAGAGACGAGGTGTTGCCAAGATGCCCAGTCTGGTCTCGAACCCGCGGGCTCGGGCAATCCTCTCGCCCCAGCCTCCCAAAGTGCTGGATTACAGGCTTGAGCCACAGCGTCCGGGCTGATACATTATTACTACAAGCCTGATACATAAGTGGAAATTTTAACATGTGCAGCGCAAACGTCCCAACACTCAATCACATGGCATTTGTTTGCCCAGACACTGGCTACTCTAAACAGAGCTTCCTAAGCCAGTGGCGGCAGGAGGGCCGGGTGACCCCTTCCCCTCCTGCTTGGCTGCTGTCTGCAGTGGGCCAGCCTGGCACCGCTGGTCCAGGACGTCCTGGCTCGGGTGTCAGCGCTTGGCTGGGCAGATGAACCCACGGGAATCAGTGTGCGGAGAGACGACGCCTGGGGGGACGTCGCGGGTGGAGCGGAGCTGCCGGGAGGGGTGGGGGCGCGCGTCTCCCCAGACGGCT
>NW_007074847.1:48929-49307 GCF_000164805.1 Carlito syrichta
CACAGCCGGGCCTCAAGGGCCTGCGGCCGTTGGCGGTTGAGATGGGGGGCGTGTCCGGGGGCGTGGCCTGCGACGAGGCGCGCGGGGAGCGGGAAGCCCCCGGGCCTCAGGCGCCTGCGACCGTTGGCGGTTGGCGCAGGGGGCGTGGCCAGGGCGAGGCCTACGATGAGCCGCTCGCGGGAGAGGGGCGGGGTCGAGGGCGTGGTGAAGGCGGGGCCTTGGGTGGGGCGGGGCCGAGGACATGAAAGGGGCGGGGCCTGGAGTTCTGCCTTTGGGGGAGCAGGTAAGAGCTCAGGTGAGGAAACGGAGACCGCGCTAAGAGGGGCTTCCCGGCTTGACTTACGGCCTCAGTCTTTAAATTTTTTTTTTTTCTGCACT
>NW_007074848.1:0-613 GCF_000164805.1 Carlito syrichta
ACCTTCGCAAAATGTCCATCTATTTTGGTCCTTAAGATCCTATGATCAATTAGCTACTTGCAAAGTTTATGCAGGAACAGCAATTCTAATTACCAGTATGACCATATACCTGTTGGAATATCCATGCCCATCTGTCCTCTTGCAATTCTGCTACGAGACCTGTTCCAGAATCCTTTTATCCCCTTTGGTATCAGGAATCTCATTTCAGTGACAGTATCTACAACACACAGCTATAACCATATTCTTTTTTTTAATAAAAATAAACATTCTAAATATTTATTGGTCAAATAGAAACTATAGAAAATATCATAAAGGATATAATTGCATGAAAGTTTGTAATAGGAATATATTCTTTTTTTATTTTTTTACTTTAAAGATGTGGGGTGCAATTGAGAATTAGGTATACAAGTGGTCATCATACAGGAAAAGTTTGGGCTGCCCTTTGGTTCCCCACTTTGCCTGGTTTGAGATCAGGTACCCTTATTGATGTCAGGTACCCTCTCCCCACCCTGGCAGTATCCTGCTACTGCCAATCCCTTCTTATTGTATGGTAAATGTTCAGGGTCTGCTTATGAGTGAGAACATGTGGTATTCTGTTCTTTGTTTCTGAGAT
>NW_007074849.1:0-790 GCF_000164805.1 Carlito syrichta
ACTGCAGTTCTCCTTTGCAGAGGGTTTCATAGACCAGGTTGCCCCGTCGCCATCTTGCTGTAAATTAGTTGCATTTTATGAGCACTACAGATGCTTGTTTCATTTAACTCTTCAATGAACAACAGGCTTTATTACTATCTCTCATAGAGAAAGAAACAACACTGTAGAAATAGGTCTAATTAATAATGTCAGGAAGCACTCTTTTGGACTCTAATCAATTCCATTATTTACATACAGAAATTGAATTGACAGGTCAAATCAATCTGTGCTATATAAAAATTATTTCCAGTAAAGAACCATCTTTTGTTACCATATACTATCTTACCTTAAATTGTATAATTTGTCTCCAAATGCCCAAGTTTTTCCTATTCCAAATAATAATGCCTTAATTTAAAAGGGACTTGTAATGAGATTCCTATGACTAAATTCATGATTTATTTTCTTTTTAAACTTCCTTTTTAAGGTACACAGGCAGCATAGAGCTTGTTACCTTACATAATTTATTTATTTTTTTTATTTTTTTTATTTTTTTAATAATTAATCAGTATTTTTATTATAGTTTTGTGGGGTACAGTTAAGGGTTAGGTGTACAATTACGTTTCATTCAGACACCCTGTTGATAAGAGGTGTTTTCCCAGCCCCAGACAGATATTTGCTACTGTTAATCCCCTCCCCCTCCCCCCCATAGTTTCCCAGTACGTCAGTCATTTTGTTATAGTATTACATTGGATGTTCAAGGTCCATTATATGAATGAAAACATGTGATATTCTGATCTTTGTTTCTGTGGGA
>NW_007074850.1:0-1313 GCF_000164805.1 Carlito syrichta
TGGCACAAGTAGCTGACTTAACTAGTTAGCCAGCTGACTACCCAGCTGACTTAACTAGCGTTATAGCTAACTAGCTAGCTGACTAGTCAGCAGACTTTACTAGCTGATTTAATTAGTTAGCCAACTGGCTACCCAACTGACTTAACAAGTTCGCTATCAACTAGCCAGCTGGCTAGCCAGCTGACTTAACTAGCGTACTCAAATAGCTGGTCTGCTTGCTACACAGCTGAATTAAATAGCTTGCTATATAGCTAGCCAGCTGGATAGTTAGCTGACTTTAATAGGTGACTTAACGAGCTAGCCAGCTGACTAGACAGCTTAAGTAGCAAGCTACCTAGCTAGACAGCTGGATATCTAGATGGCTTAACTAGGTGACTTAAATTGCTAGCCAGTGGGCTAGAAAGCTGCTTTAACTATCTAGTTACCTAGCTACCCAGCTGTATAGCCAGCAGACTTAACTAGGTGACTTATGTAGCTAGCCAGCTGGCTAGCAGGCTGACCTAACTGCCTAGCTAACTAGCTAGACAGATGAATAGCCCACTGAATTAACTAGCTAGCTAATTATGTAGCCCGCTGGCTTGCCAGCTGACTTAACTACTTACCTACCTACCTAACCAGCTGGCTAGTTAACTGAATTAGCTATGTTACTTAACTGGCTAGCTAACTGGCTAGTCAGCTGACTTCAATAGCTAGCTGGTCCAACTAGGCAGCTGCTAGCCTGCTGAATTAGCTTGCTGACTTAACTAGCTAGAAAGCTGACTTAACTGGCTGACTTAACCAGCTAGCTCCCTAGCTAGCCAGCTGTCTTACCTAGCTAGTTTTATTAGCTAGCTGCCTAGCTAGCTATCTAGTTAGCCAGCTGACTTAACTAGCTGAATTAACAAGCAAGTTTGCTGACATAACTAACTGACTTATATAGCTAGCTTCCTATCTAGCTGGCTGACTTAACTAGCTCCAATAACTAGCCAGCCTGATGGATAGTCATCTGGCTTAACTAGCTTTTTAACTAACTAACCAGCTGGATAGCCAAATGACTTAATGAGATGACTTAACTAACTAGCCAGCTGGTTTCCAACTAACTTAACTAGCTGAGTCAACCAGCTAGTCAGCTGACTAACCAGTTGACATAACTAGCTAGCTGACTATCTAGCAAGCTGACTAGCCAACTGACTTTCCTAGCTGACTGAAGCTAGCAAGCTGTCTAGCCAGCTCACTTAACTAGCTAGATACCTACGATGCTAGAAGGCTAGCCTGCAGACTTAACTAGCTGACTTGAAAAGCTAGCCTGCTGGCTAGCAAGCTGACTTATCTAC
>NW_007074850.1:2521-3798 GCF_000164805.1 Carlito syrichta
TAGCTACCTGTTTTAACTAGTTGGTAAATGAGTTAACTAGCTGCATTAGATAGTTGTTTAACAAGTTAGGTAGGTGACTTAACTTTTCGGTTGATGAGTCAACAGAATAGTTAGCTGTTTTAACATGTTGGCTGACTACATGATTGACTTGTTTGCTGGCTTAACAAGTTGGCCGACTAGTCGGCAGACTAGTTAGCTGGGTTAGATAGTTGACTAACGAGTTGGCCGACTAATCAGCTCTGTTATCTAGTCAGATGGCAGGTGTGCTTTCCTAACTAGTCAGCAGATTAGTAGGCCGATAGGTTAGATGGTCTAACTTGTTGGCAACTAGTTAACTGAAATAACTTGTCGGCAAACAAGTTGGCCGAGTAGTCGGCCGATTCGTTTGCTGACTTAACTAGTTGGCAGGCTAGGTGGCTGACAGGTTAGCTGACTTAACTAGTCGGCTGGCGTGTGAGCCATATGAGCTGTTTTAGCTCATTGATCAGTGAATCATCCGACAGGTCATCTGACTTAACTAGTCAGCTGGCGAGTGAGCTGACTGGTTAACTGACTTAACTATTTGACTGGTGAGTGAACTGACTGGTCAGTTGACTTCAGTCGACTGGCGAGTGAGCCGACTGGTCAGAGGACTTAACTAGTTGGCCAACCAGGAAGCTGATCGGTGAGCCAATTTAAATAGTAAATGGTGAGTGAGGTGACAGGCGAGCTGCCTTAACTAGTCAGCTGGTGAGCAAGCCGACTGGTGAGCTGACTTAACTAGTAGGCTGGAGAGCAAGCCAACTAGCAAGCTAACCTGTTGGCCTGTGAGAGAGCCGACATGTTAGTTGACCTGTTGGCTGGTGAGCGAACTGACTAGTTTGCTGACTGGTTGACAGGCAATGGAGCCTACTAGCTAGCTGTCCTGATGGAAAGCGAGTGATCACAATAGTTAGATGACAAGCTAGCTGAGTCTCTAGCCAACTAGTTAGCTAAGTAAATAGCTGATTTGCTAGCTGACTTAACTAGCTAGCTGACTGGTTACCTGGCTATCTAGGTGACATAACTGGATACCAAACAAGCTATTTACCTGTCTAGGTAGCTGACTTAACTAACTAGCTAACTGGCTAGTTAGCTGGATGCTGACTTAATTATTTATTTCACCAGCTAGCTAGCTGACTAACAAACTGAATAGCTAGCTGACTTAACCAGCTTGCTGAATAGTTAGCTGACTTGCTAGATGTCTTAACTAGCTAGCTGGATAGCTAGCTGACTTAAGTAGTTGACTAGCAAGTTGG
>NW_007074851.1:0-821 GCF_000164805.1 Carlito syrichta
CAGCCACCGCAGCCTCAACCTGCTGGGCTCCGGCAATCCTTCTGCCTCAGCCTTCCAAGTAGCCAGAACTACAGGCGCATGCTACCATGCCCAGCAAGTTTTTGATTTATTGTAGAGACAAGGTCTCACCAAGTTGCTCGGGTGGGTCTCAAAGCCACGGGCTCAGGCAGTCCCTCGCCTCGGCCTCCCAAAGTGCTGGGATTACAGTCTGAGCCACCTAAGTTTTTATTTATTGTAGACATGAGGTCTCGTTATATTGCCCAGGCTGGTCTCAAACCCATGGGCTCAGGCACTCCTCTCACCTCCGCCTCCCAACGTGCTGGGATTACAGACATGGACCCAGCCCGTAGTTACTTTTACTGGCCACTTACTTTGTGCCAGGCATTATTATTGTTGTTGTTGTTATTGTTTTGAGTTAGAGTCTCACTCTGTCGCCCAAACTGGAGTGCAGTGGCACGCTCCTGGTCATCACAGCCTCAACCTGCTGGGCTCTGGAGATCCTTCCACTTCAGCCTTCCGAGTAGCCAGAACTATAGGTGTGTGCTACCACGCCCAACTAGTTTTTGATTTATTGTAGAGATGAGGTCTTTCCAAGTTGCCCGTGTAGATCTCGAACCACTCGCCTCGGTCTCCCAAAGTGCTGGGATTACAGGTTAAGCCACCGAGCCTGGCCTATTTTTTTTTTTAAGTAAAATTATTATTATTTTTTGAGTCAGAGTCTCAGTCTGTTGTCCAGGCTGGAGTGCAGTGGTACAGTCACGGCTCACCACAGCCTCGACCTCCTGGGCTCAGGTGATCCTTCCACCTCAGCCTCCCAAGTA
>NW_007074851.1:860-1542 GCF_000164805.1 Carlito syrichta
GCGATCCTTCCACCTCACCTTCCAAGTAGCTGGAACTACAGGTGCGTACCACCACATCCAGCTAATTTTTTGATTTATTATAGAGACAAGGTCTTGCCAAGTTGCCCGGGCTGGTCTCGAACCCCAGGGCTCAGGCAATCTTCTTGCCTCAGTCTCCCAAAGTGCTGGGATTACAGGTATGAGTTACCGTGCCCAGCTAAAATTCCTTTATTTTTCTTAAGAGACAGGGTCTCACTATGTAACCCAGTCTGGAATGCAGAGGTATGATCATAGCTCACTGTAGCTTGTAACTCCTAGGCTGAAAAGATCCTCCAGCTTCGCCTTGCCAAGTAGTCAGGACTATAGGTGTGTGACACCAGACCCGGCTAATTTTTTATTTATCTATAGAGACAGTATCTCATTATGTTGCCCAGACGGGTGTCAAAATCCTGGCCTCAAGCAATCCTCTCGCCTTGATGTCCCAAAGCACTGGGATTACAAAGGTGAGCCACCAAGTCTGGACCAGTAGGTACTTTATTTATTTATTTATTTATTTATTTTTTATTTTTATTTTTTATTTATTTTTTTGAGTTGGAGTCTCACTCTGTCACCCAGACTGGAGTCCAGTAGCAGCTCCCAACCACTGCAGCCTCAACCTGCTGGGCTCCGGCGATCCTTCCGCCTCAGCCTTCCAAGTAGCCGG
>NW_007074851.1:1680-22422 GCF_000164805.1 Carlito syrichta
AAGTTGCCCAGGCGGGTCTCGAACCCACGGGCTCATGCAATCCACTAACCTCAGCCTCCCAAAGTGCTGGGATTACAGGCTGAGCCACCAAGCCCGGCTCAGTAGGTACTTTTTAAAAGTTTTTTTATAGACAGGATGGGCTGGGTGTCGTGGCTCATGCCTGTAATCCCAACACTTTGGGAGGCAGAGCTGAGAGGATTGCCTGAGTTCAGGAGTTCAAGACCACCTTGAGCAACTTGGCAAGACCTCATCTCTACAATAAAATAAAATAAAATAAAATAAAATAAAATAAAATTCTAGGCATGGTGCTGTGTAGTTCCAGGTACTTGGAAGGCTGAGGTGGAAGGATCACCTGAGCCCAGCAGATCGAGGCTGCGGTGGCTGTGAGCATGCCATTGCACTCCAGCCTGGGTGACAGACCTGAGACTCTGACTTAAATAAATAAATAAATAAAGTGTAAGTTCTGGCTGTGTCTCTAGACTTTAAGCTCCTGGGGACAAGGACTGCCCATTTTCGTCAGTGCTATATATGCAGTGTTTAGCACAGTCTCTGCTGATGTTAAGGACATATCCAATAAGTGTTTGTAGAGTAAATAGATGAATTCACAAAATGCATGTGAGAACCAAACTTTCTTTTCACTGGATGGTGCCCACACACAGAGAGATACCCGGAGACAAACATGCCCTGTGAGTGCTCTGTAGTCATTTGAATAAGTTTTCACAATGGGCACAAGAACTTGTTTCAGGGTCTACTTTATTGGTTTGGCTTCTCTTGTGATCTAAGCAGGGTGAGGCTGGAACTGAGTAAGTGGAGGGCAGAGTCCAGTCCTGAGCTTGGTTTGCTCAGAGTCACCGGGACCTGGTGAGAGGGGAGAGAGAAGAGGAAGTGGTGGACAGGAGCAGGGTCATTGTAGCAGGGAGGGTCATCGTGAACTTAGAGTCAGCCAGGCAAGTTTATCCTGGCTCCCAGCCATTGTCAACCACTCCTACCTCCAAGTCACCTTTTTATTGATACTTCATCAAAATAACCCACAAAAGCACAGAGACAGTTCCCCACCTTCCGAGGGAGATTTTCTCACTCTCTTCTCCATCGGTCTGTCATGTTCCTTTCCCCTCACATCCCCCACCCCAAGGTTGCTGGCCCAGATGTACCCCCTCAACCTCTCCCCCACTGCCCAGCACCAGAGCCTGAGCGTGTCTTGGTTTCTGTGCCTCGGTGTCTGCATGTTGAACAAATGTCCTGTCTCACCCTTCAGGAGGGTGGGTTGATCTCTCCATAATGCTGAGTCCCTCGGTTCTGGGACGCAATGGGTACGTAGAAGGGTTTCCTAGCTGGCAAGTGAAGAGACCACTGAGGTCAGCAGTGGCTACAGAGAAGGGCAACGTGTCTCCAACTACTAGGGGTCCCATCACCGGGAAGATGCCAGGGCCTAAGTGTACAGAGGGAAAGGTGAGAGCAGCATGGGCAGCTGAGCTGGTGCTCAGGGGTAGGCAAGAGCTCCTAGAGGACCTTGAGGAGGAAAAACAAGTGGTCCTGGTAGCAGCCAACACTGCTGAGCGTTACTGTTACTAATCCTCAGATGTGGCCCCAGCTGCCCACGTGCATTATCACCTATCTGTCTGTCTGTCTGTCTCTCTCTCTATCTCTATTTTTTTAAATTTATTTAAGACACAGGGTTTCACCCTGTCACTCAGGCCTTGAACCTCTGGGCTCAAGCAACTCTCCTAGCTGGGACGACAGGAGCATGCTACCACATCAGGTTATTTTTGTTTTTTTGAGTCAGAGTCTCACTCTGTCTCCCAGGATGGAGTGCAGTGGCATGCTCACGGCCACCGCATCCTTGACCTGCTGGACTCAGGTGATCCTTCCGCCTCAGCCTTCCAAGTAGATGGAACTACATGTATGCGCCACCACGCCCGGCTAACTTTTTTATTTATTGTAGATGAGGTTTCGCCAAGTTGCCCAGACTGGTCTTGAACCCAGGGGTTCAGGCAATCCTCTTACCTTGGCCTCCCAAAGTGCTGGGATTATAGGTGTGAGCCACCACACACGGCCTTATTTTTGTTTTTTGTAGAGACTAGGTCTCATTATGTTACCCAGGCTGGTCTTGAACTCTTGGCTCAAATGATTCTCTTGCCTTAGTCTTACAAAGCACTGGGATTACAAATGTA
Organism: Carlito syrichta; assembly: GCF_000164805.1. Classification (NCBI taxonomy): domain Eukaryota; kingdom Metazoa; phylum Chordata; class Mammalia; order Primates; family Tarsiidae; genus Carlito; species Carlito syrichta. Next base: position 3,852 of record NW_007074851.1, read on the forward strand.
AACCACCATGTCTAGCCAAGCCACATTATCTTATTTAAACTTCACAACATACTTGACTCAAAATATTTGTTAAAAAAAATAGACAGGTGTGGTGACTTACACCTGTAATTCCAGCACTTTGAGAGGTGGAGGCAAAAGCATTACCTGAGTTCAGGGGTTCAAGACCAGCCTGGGCAACATAGCAAGACCTTGTCTCCACAGTAAATAAAAAATCAGTTGGGTATGGTGGCACATGCCTGTGGTTCCAGCTACTTGGAAGGTTAAGAAGGAAGGATCATCCAAGCCCAGCAGGTTGAGGTTGAGAACAGGGATTCAAGACCATCCTAGGAAGACCTTGTCTCATCTCTACAATAAATAAAAAAATTAGCCAGGCATGGTGGTGCATGCCTATAGTTCCAGTTACTTGAAAGGCTGAGGCAGAAGGATTGCTTGAGTCCAGCAGGTTGAGGCTGTGGTAGCTGTGATTGTGCCACTGCATTGGGAGGCAAAGGCAAGACGATTGACTGATCCCAGGGGTTTGAGACCAGCCTGGGTAACTTAGTGAGACCTCGTCTCTACAATAAATTAAAAAATTACTTGGACATGGTGGCACGTGCCTGTCCAGGTCAAGGCTACAGTGGGCATGGGGTGCACACCTGTCATTGCAGCTACTTGGGAGGCTTAGGTGAAAAGACTGCCTGAGACCAGGAGGTCGAGGCTACTGTGAGCTATGATCATGCCGGTGCACTCCAGCCAGGGTGACAAAGTGAGACCCTGACTCAAAAATAGTAATAATAGCAAAGCTCATAGCAATCCCATGAAATGGGCTCAATAGTTCTGAATTTAATGAAAACCCTAAGGTTCAGAAAGCCTAAGTCATTTGGTAGCATGTATTGGGGTAAATATCTGCATCCATGTCTAACCCCTGAGATCCAGTTATAACCACCGTGCCACTTGCTCAAAGTCACCAAACTCCCCTACCTGAGCCTGCAGAGGTCTGCGTGGTCCCCCATCCAGGACAGCAGCTCTTGAACCAACATGTCCCTGAGCAGATCTTCAGCACTGGGGTTCTTGGGTGGGGAACTGCAAGAGAGATAGCCTCCAGCAGACTTTCAGCCTGGGCCTCACCCAGAGAGAGTAAACACAGGGCCTGGGACAGTGAGGGGCAGCCGCGGATGGGGGCAGGGAGTCAGCACAGCTGCCTGGCAGTTAGCTCAGCTTTCAGATCTGGAACCTGCCCCACCCAGCACTGCCTGTCCGAGGGACACGGACTCTTCATACAGGCAAAAACAGAGTTCTGGTGGAGGTCGGGTGCAATGCCTCACACCTGTATCTGAGTGCTTTGGGAAGCGGACACAGGAGGATTGCTTGAGCCCAGGCGTTAGAGACCAGCATGGACAACATAGTGAGACCTTGTCTCTGAATAGTAATAATAATAATAATAAGACCAGGCATGGTGGCTCACACCTGTAACTCCAGTACTTTGGAAGACTGAGATGGGAAGATTGCTTGAGGCTAAGAGTTTGAGACCAGCCTGGACAACACAGCAAGACTCTGTTTCTACTAAATAAATAAATAAACAAACAAGCAAACAAATACATACATATGTAATAATAATAATAGAATGCTTGTGTGAGATATTCCACCCATCCACCTCTGAAAGTATTTAAGAATGCATTCCAAGAGTATTTTGGGAACATTCACTCTTTGGGATGATCTGTGCCACTCAGAGAGGTGGTAACTGATCTCAGGGGCCTGGCCTTGGGAGGATTCCCCCTTTCAGAAACAGGTTTCCTGAAGGATGGTGGGAAGAAGGAGGCCAGGTCCCGAGATCTCTTCCCTTCCCTCCCCTCTCTGCCCCTCTCCTTGACTCAGTGAATCTGTCTGCACACAAAGACATTCATCTTTTTATTTTTTTTTGAGTTGGAGTCTCACTCTGTCACCCAGGCTGGAGTGCAGTGGCCACTCCCGGCCACTGCAGCCTCGACCTGCTGGACTCCGGCGATCCTTCCACTTCCACCTTCCAAGTAGTTGAAACTACAGGTGCATGCTACCACGCCCGGCTAATATTTGATTTGTTGTAGAGACGAGGTCTCACCAAGTTGCCCTGGCGGGTCTTGAACCCGTAGGCTCAGGCAATCCACTCACCTCGGCCTCCCAAAGTGCTGGGATTACAGGCTGAGCCACCAAGCACAGCCAAGTCATTCATCTTAGAAATCCTGGCCCAGAAACCCCTGTAAGGCCCCTCCCCTGTTCCTCAAGGCTCCCCGAAGCTTGGGCTGACCTCCAGACGGTGTTCAGTGAAGATCCCCCTCTGAACTCTGAGAGGAAAAAGAGGCTTACCACAGGTCCTTGCTCTCACTGGAGTCAGGGAGAGGGAGCAGAGAGGTGAGGGCAGGGTTGAGGCTCTGCCCCCTCCCTTCCTCGCAGACAGACTCACCTTTGCTCCTCCCCAGCCTCCTCATTCCCGTGAGACGGACTGGCCAGTTCTGGACCCTGGATGTCCCTCTGGGTGATGTTGTGTTTCCAGCTGGTAAGGGAAGATGAGGGAGTGGCTGGGCTGGGGGAGATGACAGTCCAGGGACACTTGACTCTGGGTAACTTTTATTTTTTTTTTCTGAGTAAGAGTCTCATTCTGTCACCCTGCCTGGAGTGCAGCAGCACGCTGCTCACTCCTACCACAGTCTCAACCTGCTGGGCTCAGACGATCCTTCCGCCTCAGCCTTCCAAGTGGCTGGAACCACAGGCATGTGTCATCATGCCTGGCTGATTTTTTGATTTATCATAGAGATGAGGTCTCACCACATTGCTCAGACTGGTCTTGAACCTCTGAGCTCTGGTAATCCTCACACCTCCGCCTCCCAAAGGGTCAGGATTGCAGGTGTAAGCCACCACACCTGGCTAACTTTTTTATGTATTGTAGAGATGAGGTCTCACCAAGTTGCTCAGGCTGGTCTTGATCCCGTGGGCTCAGGCAATCCTCTCGCCTCCACTTCCCAAATTGCTGGGATTACAGGCATGAGCCACTACACCCAGCTGTGAATCTTTGGTACCTTGACCCTCAGGAATAGAAGGCCCCCTTCTACTCAGACTCCCACTATCCACCAGGGAACAGCTTTCCAGAATCTACCCTGCTGACCCAACAAAGAAGGCAGGGAAAGAGACTTGGCACAAAGAGGAAGACAGATGAGGGCAGGCAACCCTACATCCAGAACGAAACAGCTCAGATGCTCCTGGCTTTATCTAGCCCCCTGGGATCCTCTCTGAGCCTCCACACATTTTCCAACTCCTCATAGAAGCCAAGAGTTGGCAAATAGTCCTGGTCCTGTTCCTAGACTGGACTGCTGTCTGAGTCAGGTTTGTGACCAGGGTTGCCATGTCTCACTCCCCATCGTGGTCTGGTGAAAGGTGCCACTGGACTGTACATCACATGGCCCATGTGGCCAAGGATGGTGGCCTGGTCCCATGGTACAGGAGGGGGCACGTGGAACAACTCACTGATTCTTCTTCCCCTTCTGGGCCAGCAGCCAGTTCACAAAGTCTTGCTGGCGGATCTTGTCCATGGCAATACTGTAGTCACTGATGAAGGTCCCCTCGGCATACCTCGGGCCTCGGGGGCTGCTCACTCCAGCATGGGATCTGAGGGGCAGGGAGGGGAGAGAGCTAGAAACCAGGATGCTTGAGAAGAGCAGAGACGGGGGCTCACAATGCCAGGATAGTTGATTGTCACTCACGGGAGGCCGATACCTGAAAACCAAGCAGCCCATTTCCTGGGAGTCATGTTGTATAGAAACACCCTGAGGTCAGTGGCCGCATACCCTGGGACACTATCCTCAGCAAGGGCCCACTTCCTACAACCTCAGTCTGTGTGGCTCTGGGTTCTGGGGTCCCCCTGCCCCAAAGGACTGAATCTCACAGTTCCTTCTGTTATTCCTCCTGCCCTGGCCCTGATTCAGCTCTTTGGTTCATGTTCAATAATAATAGCAGTGAACTCATGTAAAGTTACTCACTATGACTCGGGTATTCTATAAGCCCTCCTTCCATCCCCTCCTTTTTATTACGTTTTATTTTGTTTTGTTTTGTTTTGTTTTTTGAGTTGGAGTCTCACTCTGTTGCCCAGACTGGAGTGCAGTGGCCGCTCACTGCAGCCTTGAACCTCTGGGGTCAAGCCATGCTCCTATCTCAGCCTCCCAAGTAGCTGGGACTACAGGTGCACACCACCATGCCTGGCTCACATTTCTTTCTTTTTTTCTTTTCTTTTTTTTTGTAGAGATAAAGTATTGCTATGTTGTCCAGGCTGGCTTTTTTTTTTTCTTTTTTCTTTTTTGAGACTGGGTCTCGCTTGTCACCCAGGCTAGGCTGCAGTGGCACGATCATAGCTCATTGCAGCCTCAACCTCCTAGACTCAAGCGAACCTCTCACCTCAGTTTTCCAAAGTGCTGGGATTACAAATGTCAGCCACCATGTTTGGCCTATAAGCCCATAAAATCACTTCATCTTCCCAGCACCTCTGTGAGGTATATCCTATTTACACCTCTATTCTGTGAATGAGAAAACTCAGATACAGAGATTGATTTACCAACCATGTAGGTGGCAGATCCAGGATTCATGCCCCAGGGCAGGCTGGGATCTGGTCTAATTTTTTTTTTTTTTAAGAGATGAGGTCTCACTATGTTGCATAGGCCAGTCTCTAACTCCTGGGCTCAAGCAATCCTCTTGCCTTGGCCTTCCAAAGTGCTGAGATTACAGGCATGAGATACTGTGTCCCAGTCTTTGGGTCTATGTTTTTTGTTTTTTGTTTTTAGTGGCTCACATCTGTAATCCCAGCACTTTGGGAGTCCTGGGTCTATGTTCTTAACCTGTACATGATGCTGTCTCTGTCTTTCTCTTTGTACAAGGTTCTGACAACCATGGCTCAGTTTACAAATTACATGTGCCAGAGTCACACGGGCATATGGTTTAACCTTGCATCTGAGAAGATCTGACTCTTTACCCAGTCTTTCTTGGTCCTGAAAACACAGTCAGAGCCCCCTGCTAGCTTTGTTCCTGGGATTCCCTGTTTTCCTCATGGGACTCATGACAATTGGCAATGTGCCCATGGGATGCTGGGTCTCTTTCCCTGAGTCTGTGTGCTCCATGTAAGCAGGAGGCATGTGTGGGCTGCTGTCCACATGTGGTGCACAGGGGCCGTGGTGCACAGGGGCCGGCTCTGAAATGTGATTGACTACATGCATGCATGAGTGGTTAAGCCTTTCGTTAGGAAGGGAGAGTCTGCCATCTTCACACACTTAACCATGGAGAAGTCCTTCTAGAGATCTAACCATAGTCTGTCCTGCTGCGATAGAAGCAGATAACGAATACTCTGATGCTGGGCTTTCTCCGCCTTCCCTCTGCTAGTTCCTTTCCCTGTCTCCCACCAGCTTTCTTTCTCTTAGCCCGGGATCCCCTCTTTTTCACCTCCCCCTTGAAATGAATCCAGAACCCAGTCATCCCCCCAGCCCCTCCCCTGCCCTGCTCCTCCCTCCCCATCACCCCTACCTGGAGTGACCCTCTTCCTTCTCTCCCAGCCCCACTGCCAGGAATAGGAACACCAGCAGCAGAGACAAGGTCTTCACGGCTGCCATCTCCCACGGTTATTTCCTGAGCTAGGAGAGAAAATGGCCAGGACATGCTGAGGGAACAGCCGAGGGAGGCTAGGAGGGATTGGGACCTGGGGTTTGCAACTATTTTTTTTGAAGTAGGGGTCTCACTGTGTTGCCCAGGTTGGAGTACGGTAGCACATTCACAGCTCACTACAGCCTCAACCTCCAGGGTTCAGGCAATCCTTCCGCCTCATCCTCCCAAGTAGCTGGTACTACAGGCATGCGCCACCATGCCAGGCTAATTTTTTTGTAGAGACAAGACCTCGCTATTTCGCCCAGGCTGGTCTCAAACTCCTGGGCTCAAGCAATCCTCTTGCCTTGATCTCCAATGCTGGGATTACAGACATGAACCACCACACTTGACCAACATTCAATTTATTTTTAGTAGAGATAGGGGCTGGGAGGCAGGTCTCAAACTCCTGGCCTCAAGGGATCCTCCCATTGTGACTTCCCAAAGTGCTGATACTACAGTCATGAGCCACCATGCTGGCCTGGGTTTGGACCTTTTCTTTTTTTTCTTTTCTTTTTTTTTTGAGTTGGAGTCTCACTCTGTTACCCAGACTGGAGTGCAGCGGCCACTGCAGCCTCAACCTGCTGGGCTTGGGCGATCCTTCCACCTCAGCCTTCCAAATAGTTGGAACTACAGGCGCACGCTACCACACCCGGCTAATTTTTGATTTATTGTAGAGATGAGGTCTCATCAAGTTGCCCAGGTGGGTCTCAAACCCGCGGGCTCAGACAATCCACTCACCTCGGCCTCCCAAAGTGCTGGGATTACAGGTTGAGCCACCGAGCCCAGCCTGGATATTTCTCAGAGGTTGGAACAACTCTTTGGAGGGGGGGTGGTGCTGTGCACTAGAGTTAGTGACCAGAAGGGCCATGGAGCCTGACAAAGAGATGAAGCAGCTTTTTGTTTCGTTTTAAATAAAGTCTGAATCAGGTTGAAGGAGGGTGAGGGAGTAGAGTCAGGCAGAAACACTCAGTGAAGACTGGAGTGTCTGGATGCTCCCTTCCCTGAGCCCAGTGGCCAAACACCATAGGCTTATGGTTTGGCAACACTGTCCCCTTAGGACCCTCTGAAGTTCCTATCAGCCTCCCTGCCTTCAAATCATCTGTTCTTTACATCACCCCAAATGAAAACCACACACTATCCTATTCTTTCCTTTCTCAGGCTTAACCAGGTCCACTCAGGGAAGTCCTTCCCTGAAATCTGGCCTAGACCCTTCTTCAAGGGCTCAACTCATTTCATCTGATGGGTCTTCAGTTGAAAAGAACAGTGAGGAACATTCCTCCCTAGCCTTGAAAGTCAAAGCTAACACTTTGGGAGGCAGAGGTGAGAGGATTGCCTGAGCTCGGGGGTTTGAGACCAGCCTGGGCAACTTGGCAAGACCTTGTCTCTACAATAAATCAAAAAATAAGCCGGGTGTGGGGTAGTGCATGCTTATAGTCCCAGCTACTCAGAAGGCTGAGGAAGAAGGATCACCAGAGCCCAGCAGGTCGAGGCTGTGGTGGCTGTGAGTGTACTACTGCATTTCAACCTGGGCGACAGAGTGAGACTCCTACTCAAAAAGAAAAGAAAAGAAAGCCAAAGCTAGACCTAGAGGTATGTGGACAGCAAGACCTGATCTTCCTGCTTTGATCATGTAGGTGTTAAATGAACCATCAGAGCTCCCTTCATTTTTTTTTTTTTTTGAGTTGGAGTCTCACTCTGTCACCCAGACTGGAGTGCAGTGGCCGCTCCCGGCCACCGCAGCCTCAACCTGCTGGGCTCTGGCGATCCTTCCACCTCAGCCTTCCAAGTAGCTGGAACTACAGGCGCGCGCTACCACTCCTGGCTGATTTTTTGATTTATTGTAGAGATGAGGTCTCGCTGCCCAGGCGGGTCTTGAACCCTCGGGCTCAGGCAGTCCACTCACCTCGGCCTCCCAAAGTGCTGGGATTACAGACTGAGCCACCGAGCCCGGCCCCCTTCATTTTTCTTTTCTTTCTTTCTTCTTTTTTTGAGTCAGGGTCTCATTCTGTTGCCCAGGCTGGAGTGCATTGGCACGATCACATCTCACCACAGCCTCAACATCCTGGGCTGAGGTGATCCTCCCCCTTCGGTCTTCTGAGTGCAGGTGCATACCACCACACTGGGCTAATTTTTTTTTCCCTTGAGTTGGAGTCTCACTCTGTGGCTCAGGCTGGAGTACAGTGGCAGGCTCACAGCCACTGCAGCCTTGACCTGCTGGGCTTAGGCAATCCTTCCACCTCCACCTTCCAAGTAGCTGGAACTACAGACACATGCCACCACGCCCAGCTAATTTTTGTGATTTACTGTAGAGACGAGGGCTCACCAAGTTGACCGGGCTGGTCTCAAACCCCTGGACTCAGGCAATCCTCTCACCTCAGTCTCCCAAAGTGCTGGGATTACAGGCTGAGCCAGCATGCCTGGCCTGGGCTAATTTTTTGTAGAGAGAACATCTTGCTATGTTGCCCAGGCTAGTCTCAACTTCCTGGGCTTAAGCAGTCCTCTTGCCTTAGCCTCCCAAAGTGCTGAGATTACAGGCTTGAGCCACCACACCTGGCAGAACTACCTTCTTATTTCTCCTGTGGAGAAAGGGCAAGTGAGATTCCAGGTGCTGGTACCACAAGGCTGCCAAGATTCATCCCCTCTCAGATCACCTCGCCCACCCCGCCTTTGCTCTTTTCTTACCAGACTTCCTCTCTGGCTCTTTTAGAAGGACAGGTTGGGGGTCTCTTCCTCCCAGTCTCGACTTTGGAGGTTGCTGAAGAAGCCCGGCCTGGCCCCCTTATATCAGGAGCCACAGACCTGCTGATTAGCCTTAAAGCGTCTTATCTCAAGAAATTAAGCCCACGGCTCCTGCCACATTAAGTCCATTTTACACGTAATAGAGTTGCCCTTTCCACCTGAACTGCACTAATTGGTGATTAACATTTGGATATCTCTGACTGCTGTCGGGGGCCCGCCTGTGGGTAGGTACCCTAAGTACCCCCTTTCTTCTTCCTCCTCCCCCGCTCTGGGCACAGGGCCCACTCATCCTCCGTGCCCTACTTCCTTGATCACGGCCCTCAGTTAGAAAGGATGCACTTGAGGCAGGGGGCACTAACTGGTGGGGCATGAAGGGCTCTTTGTGTGTGTGTGTTGGAGTCTCACTCTGTCACCCAGGCTGGAGTGCAGGGGCACACTCACGGCCACTGCAGCCTCAACCTGCTGGGCTCAGGCGATCCTTCTGCCTCAGCCTCCCAAGTAGCTGTAACTACAGGTGTGCACCACCATGCTCGACTAATTTTTTGATTTTTATTGTACAGACAAGGTCTCACCAAGTTCCCCAAGGTAGTCTCAAACCCCTGGGCTCAGGCAATCCTCTCGCCTCTGCCTCCCAAAGTGCCGGGATTACAGGGGTGAGCCACCACACCTGGCGCAATGGGGCCTCTTGCAAGGCAATCAGCTACCTCTGGGTGGGAGACAGTGGGACTGCAGTCACCCGAGCCCTGCTCAGGAGAGTGGCCTATGGTCCTGGTGATGTGGCAATGCCCCGCCACAATATCCAGGACACAATAGAGGGGGTGTCCCAGCAGTCTGGGGAAAGGGCTCGAGAATATTGCAGGACCCTGAAGGATGGGGGCCTCCTAGTTCCTGCTGGATGAACTGAAAACTTACACTCAAGTCATCTTCCTGCTTAAAGGCAGGATATTGGTGGGAGACAGAGGCACGTTTGTACCTTGAGATCCCAGAGGAAGGCAGGGCAGCAACAGCTCAGTCTTCAAAGATTTAGGGCCAGGTGTGGTGGCTCACACCTGTAATCCAAGCACTTTGGGAGGCGAGAGGATTGCCTGAGCCCATGAATTCAAAACCAGCCTGGGCAACTTGGTGAGACCTTGTCTCTGCAATAAGTTAAAAAAAAAAAAAATTAGAGCTGGGCATGGTGGCTCACGCCTTTAATCCCAGCACTTTGGGAGGCTGAGGTGAGAGGATTGTCTGAACCCAGGGGTTTGAGACCAGCCTGGGCAACTTGGTAAGACCTCATCTCTACAATAAGTCAAGAAATTAGCTGGGCATGGTGGTGCGTGCCTGTAGTTCCAGCTACTTGGAAAGCTGAGGTGGAAGGATTACTTGAGCCCAGTAGGTTGAGGCTACGGTGGCCATCAGCATGCCAACTAAAAAAAAAAATTGACCAGGATTGGTGGCTCAACCTATAATCCCAGCACTTTGGGAGGCCGAGGTGAGTGGATCGCCTGAGCCCGCGGGTTTGAGACCCGCCTGGGCAACTTGACGAGACCTCATCACTACAATAAATAAAAAAACGCGCGTGCCTGTAGTACCGGCTACTTGGAAGGCTGAGGTGGAAGGATCGCCAGAGCCCAGCCAGTCGAGGCTGCGGTGGCCGGGAGCGTGCCACTGCACTCCAGCCTGGGTGACAGACTGAGACTCCAACTAAAAAAATAATAATAATAATAATTAGCTGGGCATGGTGGCACACACCTGTAGTTCCAGGTACTTGGAAGGTTGAGGTAGAAGAATCACCTGAGCCCAGTGGGTCGAGGCTGCGGTGGCCGTGAGCATACCACTACACTCCAGTCTACAGAGTGAGATGCCAACTCAAAAAAACAAAAGCAAAACCAGACAAGTATGTGGTCTTATCTCCACCATCAGAGTGGGACCCCCGAGGTAATGCTGCACCTCTCTACACTGATCAACTGGAGGGCTCTCCAGACAGGGGCTTTCTCTTCCAATCAAGCTGGGAGCTCTTTGAGGGGAGCATACTGAGGCTTCCTGAGGCCAAGGGCTGTGTTTTGCTCATGGCCACTACAGCCTCAGCCTGCTGGTCTCAGGTGATCCTTCCACCTCAGCCTTCCAAGTAGCTAGAACCACAGGCATGTGCCACCTTGCCTGGCTAATTTTTTTGATTTATTGTGGAGATGAGATCTCTCCAAGTGGCCCAGGCTGTGCTTGAACCCTGGGCTCAGGCAATCCTCTTGTCTCAGCCTCCCAAAGTGCTGGGATTATGGCCGTGAGCCACTGCGACCAACTTCCTTTTGCCTTTCTCTGCATACTTAGCACATGACTGTGTCCACAGGGCCTCTCAGGCTGGAAGGGGCCCAGCACAGGCTGCATCTTTTTTTTACCGTTTGGGGTCTCACTTAATCACCCAACCTGAAGTGCAGTGGCATGGTTGACTCACCACAGCCTCGACCTCCTGGGCTCAGGCGATCCTTCCACCACAGCCTCCTGAGTAACTGGGACTACAGGCTCACAACCACACCCAGCTAATTTTTAAATTTTTTTGGTTGAGACAGGATCTCTCTATGTTGCCCCAGCTGGTCTCAAACTCCTGGCCTCAAGTAATCCTCCTGCCTCAGCCTCCCAAAGTGCTGGGATTACAGGCTGAGCCACCGAGCCCGGCTTGGGCTAATTTTTATTATTTTTTTTGTAGAGATGAGGTCTTGCTATGTTGCCCAGGTTGGTCTTGAATTCCTGGCCTCAAGTCTCAGGCTCCCAAAGTGCTGGGATTATAGGTGTGAGCCATCACATCGGGCCTGCATTTCTGACAGAACCCCGAGGTCTCCTTTTTAGCCTCTTCCTCCCCGCTGCCATGGGTACCTGGAATCATAAGCAGCCAGGTTCCTGCTCCACCTGTTCACTCCAGGTCCTATTAGAGGCCGCTTTGCTTTCCAGGTGAACTCCCTAGCCTAGGAGCAGATGCAGCCTGAAATTAAGTACGTGTGTGGGATGAGAAGCACCTGTATCTGGAGACGGGCTCTTCTCTGCTCCCAGAAACCTCACCACCCACCCATTTTCACATTCTAGAAACGCTTCTCCAGGGCAAGCTCTCCACATTCATCTCCCAGCTACTAACAGGCAGAGATGAGATTCAGATGTGACCTCCAAAGGGGAGGTGGGGCCCGCTGGTGACCTTGCTCCCTGCCTGGCAACACAGTGAAGGAGCTCAGAAGGGTTTGTGTCGAAACCTGGCCACTGCTGTGTGGTAGGGGGATTGCTTGAGACCAGGAGTTTGAGACCAGCCTGGGCGAATAGTGAGACCCCATCTCTAAATGCTGTATCTATATGTAAATATATCTAAGCTGGGAACAGTGGCTCACGCCTGTAATCCCAGCACTTCGGGAGGCAGAGGTGAGAGGATTGAGGACACCCCAACTGGCCTGAAGCCCAGATGGGTGGAGAGTGTAGGATTGGGGGTATCTGAGAACTCTTGGAAGGCAAGGAATCTGCGGAGTAAGATTCAGGAAGCGGCGATGGGCAGAACCCTTGCAAGAGAACCCAGGGTCTCCCTTCCCAGTTCCCCTCTGGGTTCTGAGTTGAGACCCCAGGAGTGAGAACTGGATTGACAAAAGAGCCTTTGGGGGTTCCTGGCTCTTCCAGTCCCCAGGGGTGACTCACTACTGCCAGTCCCCTGGCCAGGCCAGACGTTCTGGCCAGCTCCACAGCCAGGTCAGGGTGACTCAGAAGGTTGGCTGCAGCCTTCCTCCTGGACTCTGCTTTTGAAGTTCATTTGGTCTTCACACTCACTGACTGAGTCAGAAACCAACTTCCCTTTCTGATCTCTCTCACAGCGGTCAACAGATGTATCTTCATCTGTGGTGGAGAGGGAAACAAGAGGTGCCTGGAAACCAGGCACAGTGGCTCATGCCTATAATCCCAGCACTTTGGGAGACTGAGGCGGGAGGATTACTTGAATCCCGGAGTTCAAGAACAGCCTGGACAACATAGTGAGACCTCATCTCTATAAAAAATACAAAAATTAGCTGGGCATGGTGGCATGTGCCTATAATCCCAGCTACTCAGGAAGTTGAGGCTGTGGTGATCCCTGATCATGCCATTATATTCCAGCCTGGGCAACACAGTGAGACCTCAACTCAAAAAAAAAAAAAAAAAGTGACTTGATAATCTGCCGAGTCATCTGGTCTATCCTGATTCCCGGAACTACCTTCAACTCTTCTACCAGTCACATCTCAAACACAGTCATGGTCCCAAACATTTTTGCTGACTCTATCCCCTCCTTAGGTCATGATGGATACTTTCCAGAGGGATCCCTCAAGAAAGAAGACACAATCTACAGCCTTTTCTGGCCATCTGCTACAAGTGATCAGTTTGAAAGTTCCCTCTCAGTTCTAACCCCAATTACTCTTGCTGTTTTCAAAAACTTTTGTTTGTCAGGAAAATAGTTCAAGTCCTTAGTGGTTTCTGCCTGGGAGGAGGACTGCATTGAAGAGTTAGGACAGGAGGGAGTGACCACAACGTCTCACTTCCAGGGAACCCTGCTTGGGGGACGGGATTTGTTATGCATTTAGGATAAAAGGCCAAAGGGGCTGGGACTCCCAGAAAGAGCCCAGTCCCTGAACCCCTCTGTCTCCCTGGCGGAACACATCCCAGAGAAAGGAAGAGAGGACTGAGAAGGGGGGCATGAAGGATGGAGCAGGTTCCAGCTCTCCACTGAAAGCTCCCCTGTCCCCACCTCATCCTGAAATGGGCAAACGGATGGGTAGGGGTTTCTGCAACTTTGAAGATGTATCCAGTCAGGCATGGTGGCTCACTCCTATAATCCCAGCCACTTTGGGAGGTGGAGGCGAGAGGATTGCTTGAGCCTAGGGTTCAAGACTAGCCTGGGCAACTTGGCAAGACCCTGTCACTACAATAAAAAATTAGCTGACTGTGGTGGCGCACACCTGTAGTCCCAGCTATATGGAAGGCTGAGGTGGAGGGATCCCCTGAGCCCAGCAGGTAAAAGCTGCAGTGGCTGTGAACATGCCACTGTATTCCAGCCTGGGCAACAGTGAGACTCCAACTCAAAAGAAAAAAAAGTATCCTTCTTTAACTAGCCTAGGGAGAAGTTTGGCAGGGCAGAGAGAGAGGATTAGGAGGGAGAGACTAGGGTTCAAGCCCCAGTTTCACCTGCCCCCTCTGCCAAGGTTATGTTTGGCTTTGGGCAAAAAGACCATAGCCACTGGGAGCCCTAGCCTGCTGACCTCTAAACTGGAGGTGAGAAAACACCACCTCTCCTGCCTACCTTACTGTTAACCTGAAAGCATCCTACTGGCGTTGGCTGGCAGTATTCTCTGGAATGATCTCCCCTGCCTCACTCACTCTATGGTGAAAATTCCATAAGATGAACTAATAAAGCTGGGCTGATTCAGCCCAGCAACTGGGAGGTAGAGGCCATGAAGTCTGCATCAGAAGCAAGGACTTTGGAGACAGACCCACTGAGTTCACAGGAAGAGGTTTCACGGCAGCTCACTCTTGCTTTTTTTTTGTTTTGTTTTGAGTCGGAGTCTCACTCTGTCGCCCAGGCTGGAGTGCAGTGGCATGCTCCCGGCCACCCCAGCATCGACCTGCTGGGCTCCAGCGATCCTTCTGGCGGGCTTGGGCAATCCACTCGCTCCGGCCTCCCAAAATGCTGGGATTTCCACCCCATTACTAGATCCAGCCACCGAGCCCAGCCAGCACCTTGCTCTTGCTACATTTCAGTGAGTCTTTCTGTAAAATAGGGTATGTCATAGTTTCTAGCTCAAAGAATTGATCTGAGAAACATGTATTCTTAGAGGATACATGATGCTACATTGTATCTTCATACATAGTTATGTTTTTTGTTGTTTTTTTTTTTTGAGTTGGCGTCTCACTCTGTCGCCCAGACTAGAGTGCAGTGGCCGCTCCCGGCCACCGCAGCCTCGACCTGCTGTGCTCTGGCGATCCTTTCGCCTCAGCCTTCCAAGTAGCCAGAATTACAGGCGTGCGCTACCACACCCGGCTGATTTTTTGATTTATTGTAGAGATGAGGTTTCGCTACCCAGGCAGGGTCTCGAACCCGCAGGCTCAGGCAATCCACTCACCTCAGCCTCCCAAAGGCGCAGGATTACAGGCTGAGCCACCGAGCCTGGCTACACAGTTATCTTTTGCCGCGTAATAAATTACTCCAAATCTGACCAGGTGTGGAGGCTGCTATCTGTAATCCCAGCTACTACAGAGGCTGAAGTATAAGGACTGCTTGAGCTCGGGAGTTTGAAACCAGCTTCAGCAACATAACCAGACCTCGTCTCTACAAAAAATAAAAGTAGCCAGGCGTGATGGCACACGCCTGTAGTCCCAGCAACTTGGAAGGATCGTCTGAGCTCAGGGGGTTGAGGCTGCAGTGAGCTCTGATCATTCCACTGCACTCCAGTCTGGGCAACAAAGTGAGACCCCAACTCAAACAAAAGCAAAAACAAAAAAAAGAATGCGGGAAGTGACAATGCCATCACTTCAGCTGTGTGCTGTTGGTCACACAGACCAACAATGTGGGATACATTGTGAGTCCCAAGAGGTGGAGATCCCTGGGGACCAGCTTCATCAGCTCTAAGATATGTTGACCAACATTGTAATTTTTATAGAAGATGCTTCAGTCATTAAACATCTCTTTTTATCACCATACGCTATGTTCTGTATCTATTTATCTCAGTCTTTTTCTCTCTTTTCTCTGCAAGAATAGGAACGGAGATGTTTTTATTTTTCTTATTTATTTATTTTTGAGTCAGAATCTCACTCTGTTGCTCAGGCTAGAGTGCAGCAGCACGTTCATGGCCACCGCAGCCTTGACCTGCTGTGCTCAGCTGATCCTTCCACCTCAGCCTTCCAAGTACCTGGAACCACAGGTGCGCATCACCATGTCCAGCAAATTTTTTGATTTATTGTAGAGACAAGGTCTCACCAAGTTGCCCAGGCTGATCTGGAACCCCTGGGCTCAGGTAATCTCGCTTCTGCCTCCCAAAGTGCTGGGATTACAGGTGTAAACCACTGTGCCCAGCTCAAATTTTTTCGATTGTCCCAATATGATGTCCTTCCAGGCATTTTCCACCCCATTACTAGATCCAGGCCAGGGTTGCGTAATGCATGAACTTGGCCTGTCTTTCCCTTTAACCATTCCTCAGTTTTTCTATGTCTTTCACGATACTGACATTGCTAAGGGAACAGATCAGTTATTGTATAGGATGTTTCTCAATTTGGTTTTGTCTGGTGTTTCTTCCAGACTGGATTCTGATTATGTATCCTGACCAGAGTACTAGAAAGAGGAAAGTGTGTCCTTTTCAGAGTTACCACCTGGAAGAACAAGGTAGCCATCTGCCCCTGAGTAGTGATAATCATCTTTATCACTCAGTCTAGGTTTTGTTTGATATCCCCCACTGTCTAGTTACTCATTTCCTCATTATAATGAATAAGCAAGTTACAGGGAGACACCATAAGACCTTGCAAATATCCTGTCCTGCATCGGACTTCCCCACAACCATTGTTGACTCTTCCTTGAACCCATCTTTATTATGATGCTAGAAGATGGTCACTTTTCCAACTCACCACTTCCTCCATGGTGTTGGAATTTTTATTTTATTTTTTGAGTTGGGGTCTCACTCTGTCATCCAGGCTGGAGAGCAATGCATACTCACAGTCACCACAGCCTCAATCTGCTGACCTCAGGCGATCCTTCTGCCTCTGTTTTCCAAGTAGCTGGAACCACAGGCGTGTGCCACCATGTTCGGCTAATTTTTTTTTTTTTTTTTGAGTTGGTGTCTCACTCTGTCGCCCAGACTAGAGTGCAGTGGCCGCTCCCGGCCACCGCAGCCTCGCCTGCTGGGCTCCAGCAATCCTTCCGCCTCAGCCTTCCGAGTAGCCGGAATTATAGGCATGTGCTACCACGCCCGGTTGATTTTTTGATTTATCGTAGAGATGAGGTCTTGCTGCCCAGGCGGGTCTCGAACCCGTGGGCTCAGGCAATCCACTCACCTCAGCCTCCCAAAGGCGCAGGATTACAGGCTGAGCCACCGAGCCCGGCTTAATTTTTTGATTTATTGTAGAGAAGAGGTCTTGCCAAGTTGCCCAGGCTGGTCTAAACCCGTGGACTCAAGCAATTCTCTCGCCTCTACCTCCCAAAGTGCTGGGATCACAGGTGTGAGATCAGCTTTTTTTTTTTTTTTTTGAGTTAGAGTCTTGCTCTGTCACCCAGGCTGGAGTGCACACTCATGGCCACTGCAGTCTCGACCAGCTGGGCTCAGGCGACCCTTCTGCCTCAACCTTACAAGTAGCTGGAACTACAGGTGTGTGCCACCATGCCTGGCTAATTTTTTAATTTATTGTAGAGATGAGGTCTTGCCAAGTTGCCTAGGCTTGTCTGGAACCTGCAGGCTTAGGCAATCCTCTCACCTTGGCCTCCCAAAGTGCTGGGATTATAGGCTTGAGCCACCACACCTGACATAGTTTGCATTTTCTATATATTTTTTTAAATTTTGATTTTTCCTCTAGACTTGTCAGCAGAATGGAATGTCATACAAATGGAATCTTACAGTAAGTCTTAGTTTTTGTTAGCTTCTTTTGCTCAGCATACTTATTTTAAGACTAATTTGTGTTGTAGTGTGAACAATAGTCCAATCTTTTTTTTTTTTTCCCTGAGTCAGGGTCTCACTCTGTTGCTCACTGTACCTGACCCAGAATGGTCCTTTTTTTTTTTTTTTTTTAATTGCCCTGAATTATTCTTCCATCATATGGGTATATTCATTTGTTTTGTTTTGTTTTGTTTTGTTTTGAGTAGGAGTCTCACTCTGTCACCCAGACTAGAGTGCAGTGGCTACTCCCAGCCACTGCAACCTCGGCCTGCTGGGCTCCGGCAATCCTTCCACCTCAGCCTTCCGAGTAGCTGGAACTACAGGCGCGCGCTACCGTGCCCAGCTAGTTTTTTTGATTTATTGTAGTGATGAGGTTACGCCAAATTGCCCAGGCGGGTCCCAAACCCATGGGCTCAGGCACTCCACTCACCTCAGCCTCCCAAAGCACGGGATTACAGGCTGAGTCACTGAGCCCAGCTATATTAGTTTGTTTATCTATTCACCTGTTGATGGACATTTACGTTGTTTCAAGTTTCTTCACTTTTTGTTTTTGAGAGATTTCACTCTTGCCTTGGTTGGTGTAGTGGTATAATCATGGCTCACTGCAGCCTCGACTTCCTGGGTTCAGGAAATCTTCCCACCTCAGCCTCTCAAATAGGTGGGACTACAGGTACATGCTACCACACTTGGCTAGTTTTTAAAGTTTTTGAGGCCAGGCACGGTGGCTCATCCCTATAATCACAGCATTTTGGGAGGCCAAGGTGAGAGGATTGCCTGAGCCCACGGGTTTGAGACCAGCCTGGGCAACTTGGCGAGACTCATCTCTACAATAAATCAAAAAATTAGCCAGGCATGGTGGTGCATGCCTGTAGTTCTAGCTACTTGGAAGACTGAAGTGAAAGGATTGCCTGAGGCCAGCAGATTGAGGCTGCGGTGGCCGTGAGCATGCCACTGCACTCTAATCTAGCTGACAGAGTGAGACTCCAACTTTTTGTAGAGGTCTCACTATGTTGCCCAGGCTGGTCTTGAACTCCTGGGTTCAGGCAATCCTCCTGCCTCAGCCACCTAAAGTGCTGGGATTATAGGCATGAGCCACCATGACTGGCCTGCTTCAAGTTTTTTGCTCTTATAGATAAAGCTCCTTTCACCATTTGTGGACAAATCTTTGTACAGAGATTTGTTTTTGTTCTTCTTGGGTAAATATCTAGGATTGGGGTATATTAAATTTTTTATGAAACTGCTTCAAAATGTTTTTTGAAGTGATTATAATATTTTATATCCCCAACATTTGTATAAGAGTTCCAGTTCCAGCCGGACTTGGTGGCTCAGCCTATAATCCGCGCTTTGAGAGGCTGAAGTGAGTAGATTGCCTGAGCCCGCGGGTTCAAGACCTGCCTGGGCAACTTGGCGAGACCTCATCTCTACAATAAACCAAAAAATTAGCCGGGCGTGGTAGCGCGCGCCTGTAATTCCGGCTACTTGGAAGGCTGAGGCAGAAGGATCACCGGAGCCCAGCAGGTCGAGGCTGCGGTGGCTGGGAGCGGCCACTGCACTCCGGTCTGGGTGACAGAGTGAGACTCCAA
>NW_007074851.1:22442-24033 GCF_000164805.1 Carlito syrichta
TAAAAAAAAAAAAAAAAAAGAGTTCCAGTTCCTCCAAAGTCTTGCCCACAAGATGTATGATCAGTCTTTCTTTTTTTTCTGAGGTGGAGTTTCACTCTGTCACCCAGGCTGGAGTGTAGTGGCACGCTCACGACCACTGTAGCCTCGACCTGATGGACTCAGGCAATCCTTCTGCCTCAGGCTCCAAGTAGCTGGAACAACAGGTACACACCACCATGCCCAGCTAATTTTTTTTTATTTATTTATTGTAGAGATGAGGTCTTGCCAAGTTGCCCAGACTAGTCTCAAACCAGTAGGCTCAGACAATCCTCTCGCCTCTGCCTCCCGAAGTGCTGGGATTACAGACTGAGTTACTGTGCCCACTTGAAAGCAGTGTTTATCAAGATGTGGTCTACAGACTACCTGAGTCAGAATCACCCAGACGGAAAATGTTAAAGTTGGAGAAAACTGCTTTGAAGAATTTACCAGCTATCCTCCTGTGGTGAGAAAGATCTTTCTAGACGTCCTTATTTCTAGTGAAGAGACTAAGGCCAAACCTGACTGAATTCAAGCCACATTTAGAACCAAAGTTTACAACATTTAAAAAATTTTATATTTATTTATTTATTTATTATTTTTTGAGTTGGAGTCTCACTCGGTTGCCCAGACTGGAGTGAAGTGGCCGCTCCCAGCCACCGCAGCCTCGACCTGCTGGGCTCCGGCGATCCTTCCGCCTCAGCCTTCCAAGTAGCTGGAACTACAGGCGCGCGCTACCTCACCCAGCTGATTTTTTGATTTATTGTAGAGATGAGGTCTCGCCAAGTTGCCCAGGCAGGTCTCGAACCCGCGGGCTCAGGCAATCCACTCACCTCGGCCTCCCAAAGTGCTGGGATCACAGGCTGAGCCACCGAGCCCAGTCAAATTTTATATTTATAAAGATAGAGACGAGGTCTCGCTATATTGTCCAGTCTGGTCTGGAACTCCTGTGTTCAAGTAATCCTCCCACCTCGGCCTCCCAAAGTGCTGGGATTACAGACATGAATCACCACGTCCGGCCGACCACATTTTTTGTAGACCCTGTGTGTGTGCATGTATGTGTCCTTAGCAGCAAATCCTTTTCCATATGACATTGTGCCTAGAAACACATGCATACATGAAATAAATAAAAGCAGAATTCCTCCTCTTGTTGAAGCAGGTGTTGGATAAGGATGGGGTACCTCACCGAGCCTCCCCTGCCTTATCAAAACCCCTATGGGGCTATGAGTTGGAGACTCCTTGGATCCCAGAGTGGAAAGATCACAGTCTCATGATATTTGGATTGTCAAATCCAAGGTGGGAGAAGAAGAACCAGAGTTTCCAGCTCAACTCTCTTGCTGTGAAGCCTTGACGTCCCCTGTGCCTGTTACTCTCCTCCTCTGCATCCCACAAGCCCACATGAAGCTGTTGGATGGAGAAGGCTACTTGATGGAGCCCATGCATCCCCAAGAAGAGAGGTGGCCTCTTTTGTGTGTGTGTGTGTGTGTGTGTATGTGTGTGTGTGTGTGTGTGTGTGTCGGAGTCTCCCTTTGTCACCCAGGCTGGAGTGCAGTGGCACACTCACAGCCACTGCAGC
>NW_007074851.1:24191-34487 GCF_000164805.1 Carlito syrichta
CTTTGGGAGGCTGAGGTGAGTGGATTGCCTGAGCCCGTGGGTTCGAGACCCGCCTTGGCAACTTGACGAGACCTCATCTCTACAATAAATAAAAAAATTAGCCAGGTGTGGTAGCGTGCGCCTATAGTTCCAGCTACTTGGAAGGCTGAGCGGAAGGATAGCAGGAGTCCAGCAGGTCGAGGCTGCAATGGCTGGGAGAGGCCATTGCACTCCAGTCTGGGTGACAGAGTGAGACTCCAACTCAAAAAAAAAAAAATTATTTATTGTAGAAACGAGGTCTCTCCGAGTTGCTCAGTCTGGTCTCGAATCCCTGGACTCAGGCAATCCTCTCTCCTCGGCCTCCCAAAGTGCTGGGATTACAGGTGTGAGACACCATGTCTGGTTTAGCAGAAACTCTTGCCACTTGTGTGGAGCAGATGCTCTGCTGGGCCACTCCCTATGAGAATAATTTATTACTTGATCATTGGAATTTTTGGTAGGCAACATTTTCTAAACATTGGGCTCATGGAGAAATGATGAAGGAGAGTGGAAAGCACTCAGGTGAGAAAGTAAGCAACATGCATCCTGCCCTGTGGTTTTCAGTGTGTTGTAGACATGATCCCACAGCAAGAAACTCTCAGATGTAGTAGGAAGAAGTGGGCTCCACCCATGGAGGTTTCTGGCGATTACAAATGAAATGACTCAAGCAGGAGTTGAAAGGAACGATGTGTCCACAGGATCCAGACAGACTGGCCAGGTGTGAATCTGTTGTTTACCATGCTGACCCTAAGTTTCAGCACATAGCATCTCAGTATAAGATGAATGCATGTATAATTAATCAGACCTTTAGCTAAAGTCAAGTCACATCCGTCATTGATCAGGGTGAGTTGCAGTTAACCCTCAATTCTCCTCACTAACAAAAGGAGAATTTCTGGCAGCCTCAAATCCTAGGGTAGCATAGGATCTCAGACGGTGCCCTGTTGGCTTAAGCAGGTATTCTGGGATTATTCACTTGAGTATTCATTTGACTTTTCTTTTTTTTTTTGAGTTGGATTCTCACTCTGTCGCCCAGACTAGAGTGTAGTGGCCGCTCCCGGCCACCGCAGCCTCGACCTGCTGGGCTCTGGCGATCCTTCCACCTCAGCCTTCCGAGTAGCCGGAATTACAGGCGCGCGCTACCACGCCTGGCTAATTTTTTTGATTTATTGTAGAGATGAGGTCTCGCCTGCCCAGGTGGGTCTCAAACCCGCGGGCTCAGGCAACCCACTCACCTCAGCCTCCCAAGGGCGCGGGATTACAGGCTGAGCCACCGAGCCTGGCTTCATTTGACTTTTCTTTTTTTTTTCCTTAAGTTGGAGTCTCACTCTGTCGCCCAGGCTAGAGTGTAGTGGCATGCTCACAGCCGCCAAAGCCTCAGCCTGCTGTGCTCTGATGATCCTTCCACCTCAGCCTTCCAAGTAACTGAAGCTACAGGCATGCCCCATCACACCTGGCTACTTTTTTGATTTATTGTAGAGATGAGGTCTCACCAAGTTGCCCAGGCTGGTCTCGAACCCGGAGGCTCAGGCAATCCTCTCACCTCATAATACTAAAGTGCTGGGATTATGGCATGAGCCACTGCAACCAGTCATTCATTTGACTTTTTTTTTTTTTTTGAGTTGGAGTCTCACTGTGTTGCCCGAAGTGGAGTGCAGTGGTCGCTCCTGGCCACTGCAGCCTCCACCTGCTGGGCTCCAGCGATCCTTCCGCCTCAGCCTTCCAAGTAGCTGGAATTACAGGCATACGCTTCCATGCCCGGCTGATTTTTTAATTTCATTGTAGAGATGAGGTCTCGCCAAGTTGCCCAGGCGGGTCTCAAACCCACGGGCTCAGGCAATCCACTCACCTCAGCCTCCCAAAGGCGCGTAATTATAGGCTGAACCACCGAGCCTGGCTTCATTTGACTTTTTAACAGTTTGTTATAACAATACAATAGACTCTGTCTGAAAATCTTGAAAAACATGAGTCAAGAGGGAGAGAAACCAGGATGGGGGTGAGAGAGAGAGAGAGAGAGAGAGAGAGAGAGAGAGAGAGAGAGAGAGAGAGAGACCACTAGTGTTCTCAAAGTCAAAGAGAATTAATGTTAACAGTTTTATTTCCAGACTTTTTGTTATTTCATTTCTTGTGTATGTGTTTATTTGTTTGTTTTTAAGAGTTGGAACCTCACTCTGTCACCCAGGTTAGAGTGCTGTGGGACGCTCATGGCCTCCACAGCCTCGACCTCCTGGGCTCAGGCCATCCTTCCACCTTAGCCTTCCAAATAGCTGGAACCACAGGCACATGATACCTTGCCCGGCTAATTTTTTGATTTATTGTAGAGACGAGGTCTCACCATGTTGCTCAGTCTGGTCTCAAACTCCTGAGCTCAGGCAATCCTTTTGCCTCTGCGTCTCAAAGTGCTGGGATTACAGGTGTGAGCCATTGCACCTGGCCTTCCTAGACTTTTTTGATCAACACTGTGAGATTCATCTGTATTGGTTTATGTTACTAAGTTCATTCACTGACACTCCTGATTAGTGCTTCATTGCATCAATAGATTAGGCTCTACTTATCTGTTGCACTGATGAATATTTCTATGGTTTCCAGTTTTGTCATCATAAGCACTGCTGCTGTGAATATTCTCATGTGTCTCTGGGTGCTGATGTGTAAGAAATTTTGTAGGGTAATTTATAGTTTTTTTATGCACGTGTAGTTTTAAAAACAAGCTCAGATGTAGTAGGAAGACGTGGGCTCCACCCATGGAGGTTTCTGGCGATTACAAACGAAATGACTCAAGCAGGAGTTGAAAGGAACGATGTGTCCACAGAATTCAGACAGACTGGCCAGGTGTGAATCTGTTGTGTGAGACTGTTCACATATACACTATGTGAACACAAATACTCAATTTTGCATTGTGCTTTTTTGGTGACATTTCCCTCAAGCTTTTCTAAACTCTTGCAGAACATAATATTTCATCAAGTGGCTACATTAGAAGTGACTTGAATATTCTCCTATTTTTTAAAACATTTATTTATTTATTTTGAGTTGGAGTCTCACTCTGTCACCCAGACTGGAGTGCAGGGGCATGCTCCTGGCCACTGCAGCCTCGACCTGCTGGACTCTGGCGATTCTTCCGCCTCAGCCTTCCAAGTAGCTGGAACTACAGGTGCGTGCTACCATGCCTGGCTAATTTTTGATTTATTGTGGAGATGAGGTCTCGCCAAGTTGCCCAGGCGGGTCTTGAACCTGAGGGCTCAGGCAATTCACTCACCTCAGCCTCTCAAAGCACGGGATTACAGACTGAGTCACTGAGCCCGGCTAGCATTTATGTTGTTAACAGTTTTTTCTTGACAGCTATAAATAACACATCTTTCTTTCTTTCTTTCTTTTTGTTGTTGTAGTCTCACTGTTGCCCAGGCTGAGTACAATAGCATGCTCATGGCCAGTACAGCCTCGACCTGATGGGCTCAGGTGATCCTTCCACCTCAGTCTTCCAAGCAGCTGGAACCACGGGTGTGTGCCACCATGCCAGGCTAATTAAAAAAAAAAAAATTTTATTGTAGAGATGAGGTCTTGTCAAGTTGCCCACGCTCTTCTCAAATCCCTGGTGTCAGACAATCCTCTTGCCTCTGCTTCCCAAAGTGTTGGGATTGCAGGTGTCAGCCACAGCACCCAGCTTATTTGTTTTTTGTTCTTTTTTAGATTTTGAAGAAACCAATTCTTTTTTATTTAAATCATGATATCCCCTGAGTTTGCTCCAGGAGGAAAAAAAAAGATAAAATATACATAACAAAATCTACAGTTTAAACCATCTTAACCATAAAATTAGTGGCATTAAGTACATTCACACTACTGTGCAATCATCACACTATCCACCTCATAAAGTTTTTCATCATCCCACATTGGAATTCTGTACCAGTTAAGAATAGTATGATATGTGTCCTTTTGCTCTGGCTCATTTTACTTAGAACACTGTTTTCAAGGTTAATCCATGTTGTAGAATGTGTCAGCACTGCATTCCTTTTTTTAAGGCTGAATACATTTTTTTACATACTGGATGTTTGGCGGAAAGGCTACTCAAAAGTACAGTTTCTAAGTGAAATGGTATGAATATTTAAAGATTCTTGTTGCTTTAAAATTGTCCTGCTACACACCCTGATGAAATGTTTTGCTTCATTGTGGTCTTGCTAAAAATGAGTATTCTAAATATTAGAAAAAACTACAACTTTACTATTTTATTTTATTTTTTGAGTCAGAGTCTCACTGTCACCCAGGCTGGAATGCAGTGGCAAGCTCACAGACAGACACTGCAACCTAGACCTGCTAAGCTCAGGTGATCCTTCCACCTCAGCCTTCCAAGTAGGTGGAACTACAAGCGTGTGCCATCACACCTGGCTAATTTTTTTATTTATTGTAGAGATGAGGTCTTGCCAAGTTGCCCAGGCTGTTCTTGAACCCTGGGCTCAGGCAATCCTCTCACTTCGGCCTCCCAAAGTTCTGGGATTACAGGTGTGAGACTCCACGCCTGGCTATTTTCGTGACCTGCTTGATTTTTGTCAGAATTTAGCTTGCTAGGAAAATGGGCTTGGCTTCTTCTGAAATGTTCATAGCTGTGTTGATGGCGAGGGCTTCCATAGATATCTGCCTTGGGCACGGGGCTGTATCAGACAGCCTGGGGATCATCCAGGAGGAAGGCTGTCTTGGGGGGGATGTTTTTTGCTTTGCAGGACATACAAAATAACAAATCTTTGCGAGGTTACTGGGGTGCTAGCTACATTCCCAGAAGGAAGACCCTAAGAGAGTTCCTGTCAGGAGGATTCTGTGGGTTATCCCCTTGAGACGCTCATCCTGGCTGTGTGGCATTGGGGATGATCAGAATGGCAAAGGATCGGGCAGTTCCCTCTGATGGTGGCCGTGACTGCCTGAAGTCCTGAACTGAGAAGAATTCTGAGTCTATGTATACAGACACAGGGGAGAGTGGGTGCCAGTCGGTTGACACTGGGCATAGGACTGCCATGGGCACGGAACTAGGGAGCTACAAGCCCAGAAATGCCTCTTGGTTGCTATTTTTGATGTAGACCAATTAGCCTTTTAGACGACTTCATTTACTGTACTTCATCTGATGATTGCATTGTATTGTATTTATTTTTCTTAAAAAGGCACTTATATACTGAGCACAGCATCTTATCTGATCACATGAAGTATGTCTTCTCAGATAGTATCAAATACACTTATTCAGTATATTTTTATTGGACATCAGTCAGCACTGTTAGATTTCCTGGGTGATACATAGTCTTTGCCCTCAGTGATTTGATACATAAAGTGCTAATAACAAAATTAGTTCGAAGCAACACAAGACACAGAAAAATGATACAAAGAAGTCAAAAGAGTCTAGTGAATGCCCAGCCAATGAAATCTGGGAGTACAGGGGAGGAGGCACTCTGCGGTCTGTCACCCTGTGATTTTCCTCAAAAAAGTAAGTTTCCCCTTGTTACTTTATTCTTTGTAGAAAATAATTCACGCATCTTTACATCCTTCCCCTTCACCGGAAAAAAACAGTTTGTATGACAGCAAGTTAGTGATAGTAGGAAAGGGAGAGGGAGACGACAGAAAGTTTAGATAAGGATATTGATTAAAAAGAGGGAAGAAACGAGTTAAGGAGCAGAGGTGCAGGAGGATAAGAAAAGGGGGAAGAGAAGCAACAAAGAAAAAAGAAAAATGGAAAAGAGGGTGAAGGTAGAGAGGGAGGAGGAAAGGAATTGACAGTGTCGGAGCGGGAAGAAAAATGGAGGAACAAAAGGAGGGGGGAGGAAGAGAGGGGAGGGATGGGGGAGGGGCAGGGAGGAAGAGGAAGGTGGCAAAAAGGATGGATCAGAAACCTCATTTCAGTGCAGTTTAGAAAGAACACTACTGTTTGTTGCTTACACACTTTATAAACATATTTTAGAAATGAAGAGAAAATAAAAATGTTCTCAATAATTTAGTATGTAAATACTTGCCAAATATTTCCAGGTTATGTTTCAGAGTGGAAATTAAGTTGTGTCCATCATAATTCTTTTTAAAATGTGGAGGTGTCTATGGGAGAGGTGAGTGAACCAAAGCTCTTTCTAAATTGTTAACTCGTGAAAACCAGAAATCAACTGTAGAATTGTATCTCAGTTTAGTCAAATAAGCTATCTTGTTTTTGTTTTTAAATAACGTACTATTATTAGGCTGGGTCCTTTTTCTTTGCAAAATTGGTTTATATATGAAGACAGATTGAAGTGTTTTAAATAAACTTCTTGGTGATGAGATACTGGTGAAATAATGTCCTAATTTTTTAAACTGAAAAAACAAACAAAAAAAATCACAACAGCATTATCCCTTTTAAACTCTAAAATATTTGAGGGAACTCCTGGGGGAAAAAATTCCTAACTATCCTAACTAGAAACAAGAGTAACAATCAATTAATCTTAACACTAGGAGTAAGAATTTTTAAAAAGCAAACAAAAATAATCTGCTTTTCAGCTAGAAAAAAGGTCTTAAAATGCAGATGTATAGCTAAAATTGAATTAACTTCATGCAGTCTGTGATTGCAACTAATTCATTTTGAATTAAACTAATTTAAGTACTTAGAAGATAACTAGATTTCAAGTAGAAAATTGTCTCATTGCTATTTCCACCTGAAGTACTATTTAGATATGGACTTTCTCTTGTGTTGCTTTATTTTGAAAAATATCGTTTATTTCCTTGTCTTTTCTTGAATTGCACAATTTTCTCCCAAATGAATCAATGCATTTTGTGCTGTAGGAACCAAACAAAATTGTTCATTATCCTTTAACCAAATGATTTTGGAGTGAAAAAAAATTGGCAAAAGGCAGTAAGAGTGTAGTGTGAAGAGTGTTATTAACTATTTCTATGTGTTGATAGTGGCTGGGTGAGTAGTTTAATTTACTAACAAAATGAATTTGGAAGCATCCTATTTTTAGAGTTAATAAAATAAATGATCCTCTCCTTACCTAAAAGTTTCTACATTGCAAACCTGCACCTAACCAAAAAATTGAGAGGCTTTTGTCAAACACACTGTGTGCCCACAAAAAAGCAAAGGACTGTCCTTAAAGTTCTTTTTATCTCTTGAGCTCCTTCTATCCCTGGAATAAATACATTTCATTCTAAGGTTTTAAACACTGACCACTATTCAATGGAAGATAACTTCAAGGAGGAAAAGATCCTTTTCTGCTTACATTTCTCTTACATTTTATGAGCTATCCTAAACACATAATTATCTTTATTTATTTGACAGGAAAAAAAACCTGCATGTTCTTTTAAACTGGAACTCATTTACACTTTCTCAAAGTTTATAGCCATTTAAAAGAACAACATTGAACTTCAAGTTGCAGAAAGAAACAAAACAAAATCCCAAGGCAGTAATAATAAAAACAACAACAACAACAACAAACAAAAACCAAGGAACAACAAAACAAATGAAATAAAAATTAACCAAACAAAAAACAAATCCTTTCAAAAACTTTGAGATCAAACCAGTCATACATTAGGACATGTTAATTTTTTCCTATATTTTGTAGCAACTATGATTTTATTCCAAAATTGATCATGATTCATTAGAAAATAAAAAATTCTATATTGATGTATTTTCCTCCTAATTGCTTTCCATTTTTTGTCCATTTGAAAAATATACTAAACTTTAAAATAGAAAAGTCACTGATAAGTGTAAGATTTTAAATGCAGTAGATGCTCTGGGAATTCATCCAAAGGAGTAAATAAAAAAAAAAAAGGAAAAAGTGATATGATTAAAAATATCTATTCGGCACTATTTACAAAAGTAAAAAATTTGATGTAACTTGCATCTCTAAAAGTAATGATTAGTGATTTATATACATAATGGGACTGAATTAAAATAGTAGTTCTAAAAACTTTGATGCAGCATGGGAAAATACTTATGAAACAAAAGCAAGTGAAAAATTAAGATAAAAAAGACAAACTCTACAACTATTATAAAAGAAGAAACTGAACATATTTAAAAGTAAAATTCATTTTCTATGACAATGTTGGAATTGTTCACTTATCAAATCTATTTCTAATCTTTAAAAAAGTTGCCTTATTAATTTTTTTCTCTCTGTATGCTTCTGTATGTTCGCATAGGAGGAAAATGGATCAGAATCCTCTTTAAAATGGAGTCAAGTTTCAGTGTTTCTGAATTCAGAGAATTAAATTCCATAACTAGACCAAACAGTTCTTCAGGAAAAATGAAGGTGGAGGAGGAAGAGCAAGGAGAGGAAGAAGAAATAGAATAATAATATATGGGATATACAGTATATATTTATTATAAAAAATAATTATTATTAAAGTAAAAAAGAACAATTTATCCTGCAGCTGTATTTTTAACTCTTACACAAACTAAATGTAACTCTGCACTTAAGTTTTTATCTTTCCCAAAGAAGCAGTGTACAAAAAATTGAGAATAAATACAATATTTGTTAGTTGTCTTTATTTAAAAAACAAAACAAACAAAACACACATACACACACACACACACAAAGAAAAGGAAGATAAAAAGTTATAAGATCCCAAGCCAGCCCACTTCTACTCCTAACTTAGGAATGTGAGTCTTGACAAGAAATAAACTCTTCTTTCAGGTTATTTGAATGCTAGGCTCACTCAGAGGGGAGAGAGGAAACACCAATCAACATTACTGAGTGCCCCCAGCCCCAGCCTAAAACAGCCAGGTCACTGAGGCAAAACTGATTTGGGGGCTAAAGAGATCCGTATCTCACCAGTTGTCTCCTCTCTCTTGGATTCCTGCAGCCTTTGCAGCTTCTGACTATACACACATAAGCCCTTTTTTGGGGGTGGAGAGGATTAGAATTCAGTGAAACAGCTGATTTTTAAAAAAGAACTAATCAGTTTCAATTTAGCAATAATTGGTAAAATTTTAATTAAATAATTTTAAAGGATTTTTAAAAACACTGTTTAAGTACATTCTTTTTTTATTCTAATGTTAATTTAAAATAATTTACAAAACTGACTTTAGTTCCCATCTAGCTATTATATTCTTACATGGGAAAAAAAAAGCAAGCAAAAAATGAATTGAATTAAATTACTATTTTTATAAATTTTATTTCCCTTTGAATCTAGGACAGTAAGAAGTGGTCTGTATTTTACAGGCGTTTAGAGGTCTGGATAGAGAGTGTTGTGGGGTGGAACTTGCTTTTGTTTTTGGAATGAAGAGATAGAGTGGTGGATATGTCCCCCAAAGGGAGAAAATCTGAGAAGTGCTTTTATTAGTACCTAAAGACTCAAACTAAATGAAGGAAACAGCACTTAAACTTTCTGGGAACTGGGATGCTTTGCCGAGTGGCTGCCCTCCTTGATCCCCAATACAACAGAAAAGATGTGAGATTGGGGCTCCTGGTTAGAAAAAGGCCATGAAACACAAGTCTTTTTGAGACCATCTCTTAACCCTTTCAAAAGTCCACACACATCACCAAGAAAAGTTCCCGGGCAACAGACCTACACATTCTGGCCAAGATAATTTCCACCCCCCCCTTCCCCATGACTGTGTACTTTTTCTGAATTCTCCTTGCTCTGCAGTTTGTATCAGAATGTTTTTAACCTTAAAAATGTTTATTGCGTGCCTACTGTGTGGCAGGTACCGTTTTCTCCAGCTCTTCGGTTTGTTTTAAAATTACGCTTGTGATTCAGAGTTAAGTATGAAGACCCGGGCGCGTGGGGGGAGGGCGGGGAGGGGCGTGAGACACAGATGCCTCCCACCTTCTCGGACAGAAAACACTCCTTTTTTCTACACTGCAACTAACAGCTGATTGTATTTTGATTCCTGTTTTTCCACGGGAAGAACATTATCACAAAAACAAAAATCCGACAAACACGTGGCTGGGCAGAACAAAACGCTGATTTGGGAGGGTGGGTTCCAACGTGGTGGAGGCGATAGAGAAGCCGAGTTGGAAGCCCGCCCCCGCCCCCGCGTCCCAGCTTCGTTTCTTTTCAGCGCGCCGGGAAGCCGGGGAGGGGGACAAAGGTGATGCCTGTGGTCTTTCAACTCCCGACTTTTTGCATGGTCTCAAACCACCCGGCGGAGGAGCGGCGAGCCCACGTCGGAGTCAGCTCACTGACTGCAAACGAAAAATAACCACAATGAAGAAATGCAAGGCATTCACATCGGTGTAGTCAACACGTGTTGTGGAGCCGGCCCGGGCCGCAGGCGACTGAGACAATGGGGTCGGGGCTGGGGGAGGGGAGTGACCCCCTTCCTCACCTGCCTTCGCGGCGCGCGTGTCCCCG
>NW_007074852.1:0-650 GCF_000164805.1 Carlito syrichta
AAATTGAGACTTTGCTTCCAGAATCTCTATCCTGTTCCATTGGTCTATATGCCTGTTCTTTTATAAATACTAGGCTGTTTTGATTACTGTAGCCTTAAAGTAAAGTTTGAAGTCTGGAAGTGTAATACCACCTGCTTTGTTTCTTTTGCTAAGGATTGTTTTGGTTATTCGTGTTCGTTTATGTTTCCATATGAATTTCTGTATTGTCATTTTCAGGTAAGAGAAGAATGATGTTGGCAACTTAATGGGTAGGTATTGTGTTGAATCTGTAGTGGGACTGCCTTTGGTAGGATGGACTCTTACCAATGTTGATTCTTCCTATCTATGAGCATGGAACACTTTTCCATTTGTTTGTGTCTTCTTGGATTTCTTTGAGCAGTGTTTTGTAGTTCTCATTGTAATGTCTTTCACTTCTCTGATTAGGAAGATACCGAGGTATTTCATTTTTTTTGTGGCTGTTGTGAATGGAATTGTGCTTTTTAGTTGGGTCTCTGCCTGCTTGTTGTTGGTGTATAGGAATGCAACTGTCTTTTGTACACTTAATTTGTACCCTGAAACATTGCCAATGTTCTTTATCAGTGCAAGCAGGTTTTTGATGGATTCTGTTGGATTTTCAAAGTATAGGATCATATCATCAGCAAAGAGGGATA
>NW_007074852.1:722-21815 GCF_000164805.1 Carlito syrichta
TACCTAGGTGTTTGAGGGTTTTTATCAAGAAAGGATGCTGGATTTTATCAAAAGCTTTTTCTGCATCTAATGATATAATCATATAGTTCTTTTTTTACATCTGTTGATATATTTAATTACATTTATGGTCTTGCAAATGTTGAACCAACCCTGTATCCTGGGGATGAAGCTGACTTGGTCATGGTGGATGATTTTTGAGATGTGTTTTGGATGATTTTTGAGATGTGTTTTGGATGATTTTTGAGATGTGTTTCTGATTTGCTAGAATCTTGTTGAGGATTTTTGCATCTATGTTCATGAGGGATATTGGCCTATAGTTCCCTTTTTAGTTTGGATCTTTGCCTGGTTTGGGTATCAGTGTGATGTTAGCTACATAAAATGATTTGGGGAGAATTTCATCTTTCTCAATTGCCTGGAATACTTTCAATAGGATTGGTATCAGCTCTTCCTTGTACGTTTTGTAGAATACTGCTGGAAAGCCATCCAGTCTGGGATTTTTTTTTTTTTTTTTTTTTTTGTAGATAGTTTTAGTATGACAGTGTCAATTTCCTGGGTTGTTATTGGTCTATTTAGTGTCTCAATGTTTTCTTGTTTCAATCTGGGGAGGTTGTGTGATGTCAGAAAGTCCTTCATTTCATTTAGGTTATCAAGTTTGTTTCCATATTGGTACACATAGTAATCTCTGATAACCTCTTGTATATCTTCGGGGTCAGTTGTGATTTTATCTTTTGTATTTCTGATTGTGTTTATTTGGGATTTCTCTCTCTTTTTCTTGGTCATTCTGGCTAGGGGGTCCAACTATCTTGTTAATTCTTTCAAAGAACCAGCTTTTGTTTTGTTGATGTTTTCTATGGTAGTTTTGACTTCTATGTCCCATATTTGAGCTCTTCTTTTTGGTGATTTGGATTCTTCTGCTAAAGTTTGGGTTTTGGTGGACTTCTCTTTCCAGCTCCCTTAGGTGATATGTTAGGTTCTCCATTTGTGACCTTTCCATTTTCTTCATGGTGCTCATTGAGATATAAATTCCCCTCTTGAACTGTTTTCATGGCATCCCAGAGGTTTTGGTTAAATGTTTCTTCATTTTCATTTGTTTCCAGGAAACTTAATTTCTGCTTTGATTTCAGTGTTGACCCAGTAGTTGTTCAGCATCATGCTGTTTAGTGTCCATGTCTTTGTGGACTTTGGGGAAATATTGTTGGTGTTGATATTTATTTTTATTCCACTATGGACTGAGAAGGTACATGGCAATATTTCATCCTTATGAAATTTGTTTATGCTTAATATATGACCAAGGATTTGATCGATCTTAGAGTACATTCCTTGTGGTGATGAGTAGAATGTATATTCTGTGGTTTTGGGGTGGAATAATCTGTAGGTATTTATTAAGTTGAGTGTCAAGTTCAGGTTCTGGATCTCCTAGTTGATTTTTTGCCTTAATGATCAATCTAGGATTGTAGTGGGTTATTCATGTCCCCTGCTATAATAGTGTTAGAGTCAATATCTTTTTTAGTTTATTTTGTAGTTGCTTCATAAATGCTGGTGCTCCTGTATTGGGAGCATATATGCTTAGGATGGATATTTCTTTTGACGAATTGAACCTTTTATCATTATGTAGTGTCCTTTTGTATCTTTTTAAATTTTTGATAGCTTAAAGGTTGTTTTGTCTGATATTAAGATTGTGATTCCTGCCTTCTTTTGTGATCCATTTGCCTGAAAATGCATTTTCAATTGTTTAACTTTGAGTCTGTGTGTGTCCCTTGTGGTGAGATGAGTTTCCTGGATGCAGCAAATAATTGGGTGATGGTTTCTTATCCAGTTTGCCAATCTGTGTCTTTTCAGTGGTGAATTTAGTCCATTCACTTTCAAGCTGATTATTGAAATGTGATTGTTTATCCCTGTCATTAGGCTCCTATAAAGTTTTTTCTTTGCTTGTTTTCTTTTTGCTGTGGGGTTGATGTATGTGTGTGTTTTCAAGTTTCTTGTTGTGCTGTATTCTCTGTTGATTCTATGCTCTGCTGTTCTCTTGGGAAGTGTGTGGTCATTCTTTTTTTTTTTTTTCTTCCATCTGTGCTTAATACTTTTGTAAGTGTCTCCTGTAGAGCTGGTCTTGAAGCTGCATAATCTCTTAGGAATTGGAAATCTGGGAATGATTTTAATTTTCCATCACTGATGAAACTGTGCTTGGCTGGGTAGGAAATTCTCAGTTGAAATTGTTTATCTTTAACGACTTTTAATATTGGACTCCAGTCCCTTCTTGCTTGTAGTGTTTCTGCTGATAGGTCTGCTGCTATTCTGATTGGTTTTCCCCAGTAGGAAGTCCAACCATTCTCTCTTGCAACTTTTGGGATTTATTCTTTTATGCATACTTTATGTAGGATAATTACTATGTGTATTGGGTATGGTCTTCTCATTTTGTTGTCTTGTGGAGGTTCTCTGTATCTCTTGTGCTTGGCTGGTCACATCTCTGGTGAGATGGGGAAAGTTTTCTTAGATTACCTCCTAGAATACTTGCTCCAAGTTGTTCTCCATTTCTCTTTCTTCTCAGATAACAATCAGGTGTAGGTTCAGCCTCTTGATATAAACACACATCTCTTGTAGGCTTTGTTCCTTCTTTCTGAGTCTTCTTTCTATGTTTTTTACAGATCAGGTTAATTCCGTATTCTGTTCTTCAAGTTCTGAGATTCTTTCTTCAGCTAGATTAATTCTGCTTTCCATGCTTATCATCTTGTTATTTATTTCCTGGGTGAAATTTTTTTATTGCCAAAATCTCTGCTATGAGGTCTTTGTGTGTTGCATCTTGTCTTTCTTGAGTCTTATTCACTCTTTCCTTCCATTCCCTAATCCCTGTCATGTTCTGGGGCCAGTTGTTGGTGACTTTCATTGTTTGGGCTCCAAGGTCTGATTTTTCAGGAGTTTTCTCTTTGTTACACTTGAAATTGCCTGTGGTCTTCCTTTGGTTTTTCCTCATTTGTGACAGATCTCTTGTTTTTCTCTTTAGTTCTGTTGTTCAGTGTAAGTGGGAGAAGCTTTCCCTTGTGGTGTTTACTCAGTCCTCTATTCTTCCCTGATCCAGGCTCTGGATTTGTTCTATTTTGAAATAGGACTGTGGGTGGGAAACTTTGCTGTCTCTTGTAGTTTTTGAAAGTTGAATGAAGTAGGAGATGGAGCACTGGGATTCAGAAACTGCTTGCAAATTACAATGTTCACTGATTGTGGTATGTGTTCCCTGAGATTGACTCACCACTACCACGCTATATGATGATGCAAAGCAGAAACCAATGCAAAAAAACAATTGAACTCACACCCCAAAACAAATTGAAATAAAACCAAGTGAAACAAAACAAACAACAACAACAAAAAAAGAACTAAACACCTATACACATGCCTAGCACAAAGTGAATGGAGAAGAAAAACAGGGAAAAAAGGAATTCAGATTGCGCTTCCATACATATATTGACACACACCTTAAACTCTAAAAATAAAAAAGAAGAACAAAAGAGCAAAAATGAACCAACAACAACAAAATTGAAAGATGAGCACTCAATCATTCACATACATACACAAACAGAAAACAACAAACAAAAGAAGAAACAGAAAAGGAAAAGGAAAACATAGGGGGGATGCAGATCAAACCCTCACAAACACATTCATTCACAAAGGAAAAATAGTTTCAAAATAGATGAATTAACAAACAGTCAAAAAAAATTAATTAAAAAAAATTTTTTTTAAACTTGCCCTCTTGTAATTGTTCCTCTAATCTGGTCTCTCCTGCAGAACTTCCACCTCTTTCACTCTCTCCAAGGCATGATGGCCAACAAGCAGTATTATCAGAACCTAGTTTTAGAATATTAGAAGCAATCTAATGCAGATGGCTCTACCTTAGAACCATCTAGAAAGCTTTGTAAGCATCCCAATGCTCTAGCCTTACCACTATCTGATTTAATTGTCCTTAGATAAGGTCCCAGCAATTAGTGTTTTTTAAAAGTTTCCCCCAAGTCTGAGAACTGCTGATCTAATTTAATCCCCTCACCTTGCAAATAAAGAAACTAAGGGTTAGAGAGGTACAGTGACTTACCCATGAATACACAACCAAAAACCTCCAGCAGAGGTATGACTCTGTGGTCAATCCAATCTAATCTCAATTCTTCATTTCTCTGTAGAAGTACTGTACATTCACACTCTTGCCATAGTGGTCTCATGGTGAGTGGAATATACCCCTGCCCTTTGGCTTTGGACTTGACCATCTGACTTATTTGGAGCAATGGGATGTCAGCAGACATGATACAACCAATAATTTGAAGTGTGCTGGCATGGTTGGATTTGTCCTCTGGTGCTCTTGTCTTTTACCAGGAGAAGAATATATCTTGGTTAAATAGTAGCTGATCCAAAAATAAAAACCTCATGATGCAGACTTGAATCCAATCAAGACCAGGTAACCCAGACATGTGCGAGTCAGAAATAAATGTTTATTATTATGGGCCACTTACTTTGGAGTGATTTTTCATGTAGCATTATTATGCCACTAGCTGATTGAGGACTCAAACTCAGGTTTTCAATGTAGTTTGCTCCATCACTAGACCTCTAATGGCTTACTATATAAGCTGAGAGATGCAATCTGATGATGATATACTAGTGTTTCATAAAATACAAACCGACTAGATTCCTCACTTGTATAGCACATAAAACCTAAACATGTAGAAGTCACAGATTCTTTTGGATTAGCTATTCAAAGATAAACTTTTCCTTATCTGGGAACACTTCTTACTCATCTCTATATTTCAGTTATTCCTGAATAATTATTACTAATAGTTTTTGAGCTCTTACTATATAGAAAATTTAGTTTATTTAATCCTAAGAAAAGAAAATCCCCTTGAGATTGAGATTATTAGCCCATTTTACAGATAAGGAAATCAAGCCCTATGAAGTAAGTAACTTGCCCAAAGTCACATAGCCAGGATAAGAACCACAAGGCTATCCTCTTAACCACCATGTCATACTGCCTCCACTTTGATTTCATTTTTGTGATCAATGCAAACTATTCATACTAGATAACTTGGGAGAAATGTACATCACCCAGTATGCTGTTCAAAGAACATTGGTTTTTTTCAGGCATTAATTATTTTCACATCTTAACTGTTCTTACTCACTCTTTACATTGTCTGACATTTAACTGCAGAATGTCTACAAATTCTGAAAGTATTAATTATAAATATATTATATATAAACAACAAAAGTGATTCTTAACATCATGTTAATTAACCTGTGTTTTCAAACTTATAGGCACTCTGTATTTCCACCTGATGGGAGCAATTACACTACACATAGAATTTGGGGGTCAAGATAGAGAGTATCTGATAATAGCACTGTTCTTCAAAAATTTTAGTCATTCGATAAACATTGCACTTGAGTAAGCTTTCATGTGGGTGGCTATGTGTTTGTTCTGCCCCTAAGTTTCTCTGCATTTTTAAATTATTTTTATTATTTTATTTTCTATATATGGGTTTCTCTCTATTACCCAGGCTGTAGTGCAGTGGAGTGATCAATCATAGCTCACTGCAGTCTTGAACTCTAGAGCTCAAGCCATCCTCCCACCTCAGCCTCCAGAGTAGTTGGAATTATAAGCACTCTTCACCATGTCTGTCTCCTTTGCATTTTAAACTCAAATTTTAGCACCAATGATAGTTACAAAAGGGAGAAAAGATATAGTGTGAATCAGCAATATTGCAGGTAAGCCAGGCACAGTGGTGTACATCAGTAATCCCAATTACATGGGAGGATCCCTTGAGCCTGGGAGTTTGAGGTTAGCCCAAACAACATAGTAAGATCCTTTCAAAACACAGAAAAGAGAACAATACTGCAGGCAGCTTGATTCATATAAAAGTTAACACTGACTGCTCTAAAACTGTCATATAGCAATTGCATATAGCTAGCTACCATTTGTTTAGCAGTTATATATGCCATATTATTTATCAGAAACTTGCAATCACCATTTGTTACATACCTGGATTGA
Source organism: Carlito syrichta (assembly GCF_000164805.1). Taxonomy (NCBI): domain Eukaryota; kingdom Metazoa; phylum Chordata; class Mammalia; order Primates; family Tarsiidae; genus Carlito; species Carlito syrichta. The sequence goes on from NW_007074852.1 coordinate 6,733, forward strand.
TCAGCATCTGAGTCTCTTTCAAAGAATTGGATATTACTTTATGAGTGTAGGTAGAAGTTAAATATTGCCTCCCCCATAGAAGGCTGAAAACGCTAGCTATTCTTTTTCTTAACTTCTTGTCAGGGCACTGGGATATGACTTAAACTCTGCCAATCAGATACTGGTGCCAGCTGATGTGTGTCCCTTTTTCATAAGAAAGGTGCAAACTTTCTTTCAGAAACACTCACCTCAGCACGCTTCTCTTTCATGGACCAGACCTGGGGCATATGGCTGTCCCTAACTACAAGGAAAGCTGAGAAAGAATGACTTACCTAAGGTGACATTGCTAATGAGTAGAGACATAAAATTTGAACCCAATGTTTGCCTGACTTAAAAGTCCACATTCTTTCCATTATGTGGTATTTTAAAACATATATTCCCAATTATTTGATAGTTCTCAATCTAAGAGGTGAAATTTAATTATTCTCCTCTTGAGTGTAAGCCAGACTTAGTGACTAGTTTCTAACAAATAAAGAGGAAGTTAGGGAGCCATATTTAGCAAGTAAAAATATAAGATGCCAAGTTAAATTTGAATTCAGATTAACAATGAATTTTTATATCCCAAATATTGCATGGGATATCTTTACAAAGGGAAACTTAAAAAAATGAAATTTATTTATAAAAATTGTGTATTAATTCTTACATTTTTAAACTTCAGTCACCTTTAAAGTACTTTCCAATGGATGTCATACGCCTATCAAAATGCTTTTTCCACTGCTCAAAAGTATTTTTGAACTCATTGATTTTGATGTTTCTAACGTTTTTAGCTTCACCTCTTCCACATGCAAAATGTTTCCCTTTGAGGACTTTTTTCATCCAGGGGATAAAAAAATTTGCTAGGGGTAGAAGTTTAATATTGGGTGAATAGGGAGGGTGGAGCAGGGTGGGTCCACGGCCTGTTAAGGACCAGGCTACACAGCAGGAGGTGAGTAGTGGGGAGAGAGTGAAGCTTCATCTGTATTTACAGCTGCTCCCCATGGCTTGCATTACCACCTGAGCTCCACGCCCTATCAGAAGAGCTGCGGCATTAGATTCTCATAGGAGTACAAGCGGAATTGTGAACTGCACCTGTGAGGGATCTAGGTGCACTCCTTATGAGAACCTAATGCCTGATGATCTTAGTTGGTGATGCTAGTGCTGGGGAGTGGCTGCAAATACAGGTTAACATTAGCAATGAGGCTTGACTGCACAGAAATCATAATAAATCAATTGCTTGCAGACATATCAAAACTCTATCAGCGAATGGCAAGTGAGTTTCTGTACTTCAATTGTACAGCAACACCTGGTGGCAGGCTTTAAGTCAGAATCTGACACTTATTGTAGTCTGCAGGTGGTCTGCCCGTTATTTTATTTTCTACCTCCGCCCACACCTCTTTCCAACACTGCACACTTGTTTCAGTCACAGTTTTGGTAAGCCCACAAGTTAACCCTAGTCAAAATGAGTTAAAAACAAATGTCACTGGAGAGTTTTTTAGAAAATGAGGAAAACCCAGTGATAATATAGCAGAAGACTCTAAGACTGCCAACAAAAATAAAGCTGAATATTAAAAAAATGCCAAGAGTTCTACTTAAATTGCGGGTCCATTGCAATGGTGATTCACATTCTCCAAGCCTACTTCGTATAATATGTGGCAAACGGCTATCCAACAAAGCCATGAAATCTTCAAAATTCCTTCACAACATGGAGACCAAGCACCCAGCATTGAATGACAAGCCTTTGGAGTTTTTCAAAAGAGAACAATTTGAACAGAAGCCATTATTGAACTTCGTCACATCATCAAGAGTCTGTAATGAGAGCAACATTCTTAGTGACTAACCACATTACTAAAGTTAAGAAGCCCTTTACTATTGGTGAAGAGTTGATTCTGCCTGCTGCTAAGGACATTTGTGGTGAACTTTTAGGAGAGGCTGCAGTTCAAAAGGTGGCACATGTTCCTCTTTCAGCTAGCATTATAACTAGCTGAATTGATGAAATAGCAGAGGATACTGAGGCACAATTGTTAGAGAGTTTAATGAGTCATGCAATCCAGGTTGATGAGTCTACTGATGCTGACAACAAGGCAACAATGCTTGTTTCTCGTGCCATATATTTTTCAGGAGGTTGTGCATGAGAATATGTTATGTTAGCTTTTATTGCCAACCAATACCACAGCTGCAGAACTATACAAATCTTTGAATAAGTACATATAAGGAAAACCGAATTGGTTGTTTTTTGTCAGTATATGCATGAACAGAAAGGCTACCATGACTGGATGGCTTTCTGGTTTCACTGCTTGGGTCAAAGAGGTTGCTTCTGAATGTGAGCCTATGCACTGTGCCATCCATTGAGAAATGCTGACTAGTCGAAAAATGTCACCTGAACTGAACAATGTTTTGTAGGATGTGATTAAAGTTATCAAGCATGCCAGGCCATGTTTCCTGGCTTTGGCCCTCTTCCCTACCTTAAGGAGGTGAGTCATCTCTCTCTCTCTCTCTCTCTCTCTCTCTCTATCTCTATCCCCCCTCCCTCTCTCTCTCTCTAAACTACTTTTAAATAAACTATATTTTCTAAGCTAAATAAAATAATCAAGCATATTAGTTAAAGTACATGCCCTCAACTCATGTCTGTTCATACCCAGAGCACACACATCTTTCATATCACACAGAAGTAAAATGACTTTCTAAAGATAGATCACTGGCCAGAGTTTTTAAGTTATGAGAGCTACTCCAGATATTTCTTTTAAAAAAACAGTCACCACTGGCAGCACATTTCAGTGACACAGAATGGATCACAAAATTGGGATTTTTTTGACATGTTTCAAACATTAGCAAAGATTTTGAGAGACTGAGACTGTTAGGGTCTTCTTTCTCCAAGCTGGCACACGATACCTATCTCAGCTTTCAAAAGAGTTTGAACATCACTTTCCAACCATAAAAGAACTCCAAACTGGGAAGGAATAGATCCACGGCCCATTTATGAATAAGCCAGGTGAATTAATTTTGTCCATGCTAGAAGAGGATCAATTGTCTGAGATTACAAATGATAGTGGCCTCAAAGTATATTTGAGACAAGTTCAAATCTCCATACACTCTGCATTAAAGTCAAGGCAGAATACCTTGAGATTGCTACAAAAGCACTGAGAATCCTGCTTCCATTTCCAACATCCTATCTTTGTAAACAAGTTTTTTTGCAGTGACAGCAGCCAAAACAAGATTATGGAGTAGAAACTTAAGCAACACATTTCGAGTGTCACTGTCTCCCATCAGCCCCAGATGGGACCATCTAGCTGCAGGAAAACAAGCTCGGGGCTCCCACTGATTCTACATTACAATGAGTTGTATAATTGTTTCATTATATATGATAATGCAATAATAATGAAAATAAAGATCACAATAACTATAATGCATTTGAATCATCACAAAACCATCCCTCGACCCCCATCCATGGAAAAATGGTCTTTCACAAAACCAGTCTCTGATGCCAAAAAGGTTGGGGAAATCACTAAGGTGGGGCATGGGGTTCATGTCATTTTGAGTCAAAAACCTGAACACTCAGCACATTGTGGGCAGGTGTGCTGGTAAATTACCCATCATGGGTGGGCAAACGCTGAAAGAATCACCAAAAAAATTCACTGAAGCTGAATGCAGCCTCTCACAACAATGCTAGCTGGTACACTAATGCTGTTGAGGTCCTAGAACACTTACCTAGCAAGGGAAGCTTGTACTACAAGCAGTCCACCCTCCAAAAGATAATTTTGGGTTTTGGGGGGGGTTCCCCCTCTTTTACTTTAAAAAATTATTTATCTGAAATTCAAATTTAACTGGGTATTTTACATTGTATCTGGCAACTCCAGTGAAAGTAGCAGTGTGTAATTTCAGAGATTAGATCATAAAGTGCACTGTGGCTTTCTCCTTCCTCTCTCTTGAATCATTTACTCTGAGGGAAGCCAGTTGCCATTTTGTGAAGACACTCAAGCAACCCTGTGGTGAGGACCATATGGTGAAAAACTGAACCCTCTAGAAAACAGCTAGCAAGGAGTAAAGGAATCCTATCTACAACCACTCTCAAGTCTTTAGATGACTGTAATCCATGCTGATATCTTGACTACAACCTCATGAGATACCTTGAGCCAGAAGCACCCAATAAAGCAGAATTTCAGACCCAGAGAATCTGTAAGGTTCTAAACACTTGTTTAAGCTGCTAGGTTTTGGGGTAATTTGTTATTTAGAAAGAGATAACTAATACAAACATATTACTTAAGTAATGTACAACTATTCAGAATTCTAATCAATCTTTATGGCACGTAATGAATTTTTTGTTCAAAGAAACACTTTCTTGTATTTGTTTGAAAGTGTTATATCTCTTATGAGATATCCCCTAACAGTCCTGCCAAAGGCAGACCCAATATTATACTCGCTAAGCTATTTTAAGGTGCATTTGATAAATAATAGTGTTTTTCAGAGCAAACTTCAAGTAAAAAAAGTAAAGTCTCATATGTAATAGATTTGCAATGTGTCTTACCAATTACAAACCTTCACATTTAACATGTTATTTAATTATTAAAATAAAACAATCTTGTTTCCTGACTTCTACAGGTTTAAAAAAAAGGGATTAAGAGATTCAATGATGTGTCCAAGGTCACATAGCTAATCACACAGCTAGGATTTCAACACAAGTTGTCTGACACCAGTTTCTTCTAATGTTCTGTTTCTCAAATCTGAACAGTGTCTCACTCTGACACTGGTCATTGATCTTAAATAGTGTTCTGTTGCAGGTAGTTTTCAGTATCAAAGATGTTAAAATGAAGGGTGGAAAATGGTTATCATTCATCTGGTGTCAAATCACAAAAATGAGCCCCTCTGGCCCTCTGAAAACTGAGTTTTAATTTTCTTCACTAATTCAACAACCATGTTTGACAATGCCATTGGTGGTCAAGAGTTGACTCAATCATCCAACAAGTCCTATGAAACTATTTGACTTGAACTTATCCAACAACAACAAAAGGAGAAATATTGGGACAAATCTTCCACAGGCATGAAATGCAAGACAAAGAAAAGCAAGGTAAAAAGTGGAATTCTTATACTTCCACTCATGGGCAAATTAAATATGACTCTTCAACTCTCTGTCAAGGCATATTGGGTGGTGACAAAAGCCAAACTATGTTAGTTTTATTATGACACTCATCAGTTTTTCATCAATTCCCATATAAAAGTTCATATTGGAACCTTACTTTTGAAGTCAATTTCAGAAAAAGTTTCATTTATTATGAAAAGTGTTACAAATTGAATGGGCAATACTATATAATAATTACATATGGAGAGGAAAAGATATCAAAATTTGTTAGTACAAATAAAAAGAGTAAATAAATGCAGTTAAGTACATTCAGATCAGAAATCATGGTAAAAGAGGGGAATAATACAGTGTGAGAAATCAAAGTAACTTTTAGGTAGCATGCATTCTTTTGCTTAAAAGAGTAAGAAGGAACCAAAACACAATCAGAAGGTGAACAAGTAAAAATGTGGTAATTACTGAATGCTTTACGCTAAACACTTCACTTCCCCTTTCTCTATATGCAAAACCACATGCAAATGAAATAAACAGTATTTAGAAGTGGAGCCACAAGTGATCTAGTATCTCCATCTTGGGAAAAAGTCTAGGAAGGACTTTGGGAAACTAAAAAAAAATGTCATGAAAGAGAATAATTTAGTTATACACAAAAAATTTAATTTGAGATTATACCATTAAGTAGATTTCTAGATTCTGTAGACTTACTGTTTCTTTCACTGATGCTGGTCAAGTCATTGCAGGAAAATATATATATATATATATAATTATTTATTCAGATTCTCTCACCTGTTCTATTTATGAAGATTGCTACTTGAAAAGAAATCCTAGGAATCCAGAAGTAGAAAGGGGTGAACAGTCAACTTGTACCCTGAATAAATCGTATTAAATGAAATAATTGCATACATACTGTTACCATTTTCCATGAAAGGTGTGTCTGTGTCTGCTTTAAGGTAGGGAATAGAGAAGAGAGTAAACATTGGCTCCTTTCTTTCTGACAAAGAAAGTGTATCAAGTGGCATTAAAACCTCAAAGTCCTGCTTGTGACACTGCTATCTTTTGAGAAAACTATTACAGGAAGATAATTACCCAGAGGTTGGCATAGTTTAGCCACTTGTCAAATTAGCCACAAGTGGTTGAACTGGAGTTCTACATGCTAGGAAGTGATCTTCAGGATGACTTGGCTTGAGAATTGTGCCCAATAGGAATGATCCATATTGAATAGTGACTAATTATTCCAACCAGTTCTCCTCTCTTGGGAAATTGAATGCAAGATATATAGAGAGAATTGGCAATCAACTCAGTAAGGGGGTAGAAGTAAACAGAGAGAGAAAAAAATCTGAACCATGGAGCAGCTGACTTAGGGTTGTTCCTCGGTCACTGAAACCACCATGAACCTTTGAGCTCCGAATAAGGCTTGACTGTACAGTTACTAACAGAATTTCTACTGGTGGTTTTGTTTTTGTTTTTTGCCTTCTGGAATATTCTAACAGTAAAATCTTTATTATCTGAAATGAGATAGACATATATGAGCTCTTCCTTGCCACCAGAAGGTAACTGGTTAAAAAAGAATCTTTTAATTTTTAGTGTTTTCATTTTTGTCCTGGAAACCAGAAATTTTGTTTTTTCTTCTATCCCCTGGTCCTGATTTTTATATTTCCCACATACAAACTTTGTGTGTGTGCATCATAGGGTTCCTGAAACAAGTATGTCAGTCTTTGAAGGGCCAGGTGACCAAGAAACCATGACATTCAGCTTAAAGGAACTTCATAACATCTGCCTTCTCATATATTACTATGGTGGCTTTAAAAGGCCAAAGTCTTTGGCTTTACCAATTTCTAATTTATCTCACAAAGAAAGAAACTGAAGTAAAAGTATCAAACAGCTGTCCAAATTTCAAACACAATCCTGCATGAACAATTCTGATTCCAGGCACAGATGGATGGCTACAAAAGGCTAATGCAGAGATATTATCCCCCTTTAAGTGGGACAAATGTCTGTCTATAGTGAAATCTTGGTTTGACTCCTAAAAATATCATCATTTCTCTATCTTATAAACTTTATCTCCAGATTCCCCCCAAAATAGATAAAATTAAATTGGTGGAGGAATAAATATACATCCAGAAGCTCCCAAGCCTATCCTAATTCAATACAGTATATAACATTCATTTCATTTTTCCCCATCCCTCTCCTTCCTCTACCACAGCATCACATGAGAAAAGATCTAGGAAACAAAATTAGCACCAAACTGGTTAGTGGAAGGTATTGTCCAGCATTCTGAGTTCCTCTCACTTCACCAGCACTTCAGTTTTTCTGTCTTCCTCTCTCTCCACACCAGCCCAGCCAAGAGGCAGTTATCTGCACTCATTCAATGAGACAGTCTTATTGAAGACTGCTTGTGTCCCAGGCAGCATGCTAGGTACAGGGAATACAGTACTGAAGCACACATGTATGCTGTCTGTCTTCTTGTAATTTAGATTCTTCCATTTACTCTCAACTAAGAGAAATATCTGGTCATGTAGGACATTTGAAGATGCATAGTGGCATCATTGTCTGTCCAACAACTGGGATAATCTAATCTACTGGCCTTCATAATTTAACATGTTGAAGAATTGTCCTAAGCAAAATGCCAAAATCTCTGACTGAGAAATTAACAATTACAACAGAATGTGTTAAGTGCTATTATAAGAGAAGTGTAGAATGCCTTTGAGGCCACATATCACAGTTACCAACACAGTTTGGAGGTAGAATTAGCCAGTTAGCAACATGCAAGCTAAAAGAAGACCAATGGAAGGAGTTCTTTTCATGGTAGTGGAGTAGAGTTGCTGAGTTTCATATCATTTTCTAAAATTATTGAATTGATAACTAAATATATGAATAAAATATGAATCCTAGTTTACCTGCTATCCTTAGTCATTAATTGTTGAGTTGAGGTCAAAAGTGCTCTGTAATGATGTTTTAGTTATAAATATCATAGTCAGTGAGTAAAATTACATTTATATTATGCATTGTTCTAGGAAGAAAGTGAAATATTAGAAAAATTAAAAAGAGGATTACACTAAACACTTCCATAGGTGAAAGTGTTCACTTCCATAGGTGAAATTTCACTTCCACAGGTGAAATTTTTTTCTTTCCTTTTCTTTTCTTTATTTTTTCTTGTTTCTTTTTGTTGAGAAGGAGTCTCATTCAGTCACCCAGGCTAGAGTGCAATAGCATGCTCACAGCTACTGCAGCCTCTGCCCACTGGGCTCAGGCGATCCTTTCACCTCAGCCTCCCAAGTATCTGGAATTACAGGCGTGCACCACCAAAATTTATTGTAGAGATGGGGTCTCACCAAGTTGCCTAGTCTGGTCTCAAACTCCTGGACTCAGGCAATCCTCTTGGCTCCACCTCCCAAAGTGCTGGGATTACAAACATGAGCCACCGCACCCAGCCCAGATGTGAAATTTTTCTTGTTCACTTTCCTTTTCTCTTTGCTGTGTCTTTACACTTCATTTGATTCTACATATCATTTATCAGAGAGCAGGGAGTGCTTTATCACTCTCCAAAGTTCATAGCCTCCTCATTAATAATCAAACCAGAAGGGGCAATAGGCTATACCTGAATAAAATTATAGCATGTATTTACTACCATGCACTCCCGAGATTTCACAAATTCTCAAATGCTTTTGTTTGACAGAGGGTCAGCTGTTACCTGTTTTCCTCAAGCCTCAGCACTAATTTGGCTGAACGCAAATCTACTGAACACAACCATTACCTTGCCTCAACCATGACCTGTCAAATGTCCCCAGAGAGCTGCTCTCAGACATTACTGTAGACAAGGATGGATGCTCCTCAGGGTCAGAAGCAGACACAGAAACTAGGAAAGGCCAACGTGTGTAGGTGACCTATTGAGGTTAGTTTAAATTTTTAAAAGGAAAAGTAAAATAAAATGCATGCATACTACTCTGCAATCCATCTCTGTAATTTGGGGGGAAGACAAAGGAGAGAAGGAGTTAGAAAGATGAGTTCCATGTCTGTAGATTCTACCAATACTGTATTTGGTATAAAGAATTCAACATACCTAAATCATAGAATGTTGTAACTGGAGCAGACAGAGTCGGGTGCCTTCACTTCAGAGACGAGGAAGGTGAAAATAAGAGCCAGAAATGAACTAGCTTATGCCACTATGCTGGTACCAGGCAGAGGTCTGGGATTTGGTAATCTGGGATTGGGTTCCAATTCTGACACTTATTTTATCCCACTTAGCTCAATTTCCTCCCAGATAAAACAAGGATTCTGATAATGCCTTGGTCGCAAGGTGGGTGTAAGGATTAAATGCAACATGTGCACAAAGTACTTATCACAATGCTTGGCACACAGTAAATGCCCAATAAATGTTAACTATTAGAATGATCATCCGTGGCAGAGAACTACCACACACAAATCCTGTCATGTAGCCCTGAAGTCAGCCATAGTATCTGGGGAATCCTTCTTTCCTTCAGTTCAGCTCCAGGACACTGGGCCAGAATAGGTCCTGAAGACCTGAGGTGGAGATGGAGGATAGGCTCTCCCTGTGTTTCCACAATCTTCCTTATACAGGTCTCAAATCCTGAACCAAATGCTTCACTATTAGATTCATCTCAGAGTTTCCTGGAGGCATTAGAAGATAATAATCTCCATTTTTGAAGGTGATTACAGATTTTTATGCTGAAAATTTCCTCAGACATATTTTAGTTTAATAATACCTTGATTATGAAATCCTCAAGAGCAAGGACTTGCTACCTTTTATTATTTAGTTTGGAGGGCCAGAGATCCCATTGCAGAGCTATAAACATGTCAAACTCAGTGAATGCTTGTGAGAGGTGGGAAGAGAATTATGTATTGGCCCTTAAGCCTTGTCTTAAGGGGTTGGGGTTATCTTTGTCCATAAGTTTTGTGAAGCAATCACTTAATAGCACATTCTAATCTTGACGATAACAATAGCCAACATGAAGTGAGCACCTTCTAACCAAGCAATGGGCAATCACTCTACATAGGTCATCTCCACACAGCAAGCTAGGAAGGAAAAGAGTATTGTCATTATCCCCATTTTACAGATGGGAAAACTGATAACCAGAAGTCACTCACCCAAGGTCATACAACTAGTAAGTAGTGACACCAGGATTCATCTTGTGCTCTTAAAACATTTGAGATATTGGGTCTTTAACTATGACAAAAAAATTCTTATTTTTTCTCATGCCCTGCTATTTTGGCAACCTCCTGTAGATCCTTTACCTTAGCCAGAAGTTCTACCCTTACCCAGTAAAATAGGTTGTCAATGCCACTGTCAGAGGTGGTTACTTGAAACGCTGTGCATGGGCATACACACACACACACACACACACACACACACACACACACACACACAAACCCCATGAGTCATAACACATGGGACACAATAAGAACAAAGAGAGAATGCACTAAAACAATTGCCAAACTGGAAGTTGTCCTACACCAAAGGAGATCAACCAAGTGAAAGGTATTTGCAAAAGCAGAGCAGAGTCATATGTTTACTAACACTTGGGAAAACTGAAGTTTAAACCCAAGACCAGACATTAAATATCATTATGTAAGGCACCAGTTCTCTGTCAAGTCCTTGCAAGGCTTAACAACCAAAATTAGCAATAAATTCTGACAGCTCCATCTATCAGCTCTGTTCAGCCAATCCGATGGCAACATCATGTTTCTTTGCAGGCCCAGGGAGCATACACTTGCTGAAGGAAAAAAATGCACTTGATTAAATTTAGTTTTGAATAATTTGTTCATTGAAATTCTTGGGCTGAAGAAAATGGCATTTCTAATTTATAGAAATCACTATTTGAAATACAGTTATGACTGCCCAGAGAACCCCTGGAACTAAATAAATTTAAGTCGCCACATTTAAGAAAGTCATAAAGAGGCACCTAATGACAGCCCCTCCAATTATCATTCCAATAGAGCTGGTGTGGAACCCTGCCAAAGTCAACTCTCTGTTCCCCTGGCTGAGATTATATATGGCTTGATGCTTGGAACCCAGCTGGGGTGTATCAAGTCCTTTCACACCCACCTAGGAAGCTCAGGAGGCTGATGGGGCCAATGAAACAGAAGGACACATTATGGGCAGGAAAGGAGGGAAGGAAAAAATCACTTCCATCGGCAACTTCAATGCTTCTTTGGAAAGATTCTTGCATAGGTAGGCATTCATTGCCTTCTTGCAAATATCCCCACTAACCTCACTGGGTTTGCCCTGCCACTCAAAGTTACCCCTAGCCTCTTAGCCAAGTAGGGCTACTCCAGACCTGCCTGACCATTGCAAAGCAACTTGGAATGTTATGATATATAATAACTGAGTGAGAAAGGAGAACTTATTCATCTCCTCCAGCCCTGTTTTATGGACACATTAGTCTGGTTTAGATTGTATAATATGTCTTAATTGGTACATAGAAATGCAGGCAGGAGAGAAAACATCTCCAGGTCACTTTGGTAACCAAGCCCTCTGCAGATGAGTCAGGGAGTCAGCCAGGGACCCTGGATGAGAGTTAACTTTTGACCTCAAGAAGCCTTCTGTGAAATAGTAATTACCATCTAGTAACTACCATAGCAGAGCCCAATCCTAGAAATTTACCAACTTCAGAAAAACAATAGAATCTGGTGATCTTGTTTGGCCCATCTCACACTGCTGTGATAAATAAAACATGACTCTTGTCTTTTCATACAATGTGGCCCATTTGCAAAATTACTTCTTTGAAAAAGTAAATGAGACCCTAGAAATGAAGCCAGTCTGAAAGATGTCTTTCTATAAGCATTTTGGCAAGCATGCAGATTACATCTGTGGGTTTATCATTCCCAGACCCCTATCCATTTCACTCAAATAGGTCCCCAGTCACCATTTTAGTAACACCCATTGGACACAAAGTAGGATATGGGCAGAACTGGGACATGGGCAAGATTTGCCCTTGCCATCATTGTAGACACAGAAAGACATGACCCAGACCTCCTTCAAGGAAAGCCTTGCCTCTCAGTTATGGGGAGTATAGTCATCAGACAGCCTGCAGTTGTCAGCTTGTACAGGGCCTGCCTCGGCTGTAGAGGTCACAGACTTCCCAGGGTAGTCTACAACCAGTGGATAAGCAAAGTAAGGCTAAAAAGGCCTTGCCATTCAGTCTAATGCAGGACACTGCAGGGCAATACACACTCCAGTGCTCCCTGCCAGGCTGACCAAGGCTTTGCTGAGTCTGCATCACAGCTTAACTTCTTTCTTTGCCCAATTTTGTTTGCTCTTTCTCTCCACAGGTATTGACGTCCAATAAAAATCTTGTACCACAAACTCCATTTTAGCATCTGCTTTTGAAAAACTCTGTGGCAATCACCCCTTTCTGTTCCGTGACTTTAACTCTTCTTAATTGCATACCTTTTTAGCCCAACACCCCAAAATAGGTTAGTAAAAAAAATTTGATTGGAATTTCAAGTCCTACTTTCACAAACACATTGTCCAAACCATATGCCACAGAATGAGCACAGGCTTTGGAAACAGAGAGCTCTGGGTTCAAATCCCAACTCTGTGTGATTTGGGGCATGGTATTTCATCTCTTTGAGCCTCAGTCTTCTCCTCTATCAAGTGGACTATTAGGTGTGTTGCAAGAATTAACTGTAATCACATATATAGAGTCCCTAACACAATGACTAGTATATAGCAGGTATCCAGTAATAGCTTATTAGTTGTTACAGTTCTTTTGCATTGTCATGCACTTTTCTTACATCATAAAATGAAACATCCTGGACAAAAAACACTATGAAAAGTTGCAAAACCTTGAGAGCTCCCTATTAAATACTCTGACATAGTGACTGTTTGCACTGACTGCTCTGTATATGCTAAGAGGCACCCACGGAGACTGCCAGCAGAAGGTAGACATACCAAATGGAGCCGTGAGTCCTTGACCTGCTGGCAAGTAGACCATATCAGACCCCTTCCCATGTCGGAAGGGGCCTGGTTCACTCTCACTTGTATTGATACTACTAAGGGCTGACTGCAGGCCTTCACTAGAAAATGAGCTACATAGAGCTCAACCATCAGAGGACTGTCATTGCTCCTTGCAGCATACGGCATCACTGAAATCATTGAAAATGACCAGGGAACCCACTTTACTGGACATCAAGTACAACAATGGGCTGAGTGACTGCAACTGACTGGCGATTTCATCTACCCTATAATCCCTTGGGCACCAGTCTCATGGAAAGATACAATGGCATGTTAAAGGACGCTTTAAAGACAGATTAACACTCATTGCAGGGGTGGAAAACCCGATTGCATGAGGCAATCTGCGCTCTCAATGAGAGACCCTGTGCTGGCTGTCCAGCACGCCTAGACATGCTGCACAACTGTGGGCAATGCCCCTGAGTATGCAAATCCAGACGCAAGAATCTTCACTGTGCCCAAGCTGGGGAAGCAAGAATAACCTGTTGCTGCCCACCCCACAATATATAGTACACAGAGAGAATACTCTCCATTGGCTCTGGGAACTTCAATCTGAGCCCTGTTGGTGTTCCCTGCATGTTCCCTGGAGAGATGAAATAGATCATAGTTTAGATATTCATCCTATGGTTATGGGAAAATGGACAAATACCGTTAAGTGTAATAATCCCAGGTCTCAAATACTCAAAAGATGACTGCTATCATTTCTATGTAGCAATTCAGTACACCCCCATTGTCCTTTCATGTCATAGACAAGAGGGCTCCCAGGCCTGATAGAGGATGGTATTCCAGACTGGGAGAGGCCTTCATAAAGTGTCACAGTGTTGTCAAAGGACAGAAATGTTGCTTGTGTTTTACCTGATAATTGTGATTTTACCTTTGCTTGTTCCTTTTAATATCACAACCTTAGCCTCAGCTCTGAGAATATATTTCTCTAATAGGCAGGGACCCTCGCCCGAGTACACAAGTCAGCAGTCTGGTCTCCTCCCCATATTGGCAGCATCAAGGATGCCATGGAGAATGAAACCAGTCAAAGAGTTGGAGTGGAATGCTTTCTGTCAACAGGACTCATCTTGAGACACTCAACAGAGTCTCAGTGGATAAGACTCATCCCTACTTGGGTTACTCAGAATGGAACGGGCTAGGATGGTTAACAGTTACAGATATACATACTGGTATTTCCCCAGCAACATACTTCCCACTCCCAATGTCCCTACCTCCATCAACTCAATGGAGGATTTCTCCAGAATATCCTGTCAACTATGTCAGCTATAATGAAGTAACCATAAATCTGAGAGGGCTTGTATGTAGCGTTTACCTATCTGAAGAACCCAGAGGTTCAGATTTATTTAAATGTATGGGAGGCACCAATGGCAGCACGTCAGTGAAGAATTCACACCTCAGGGTAGAATAACAAGCAGTTTTATAATCAAGGCAATCAAGTTAATTATTCAAATTCCTATATGGTGTTTACAATTACATTGATTAAGCATGATGACCACATTGTTTTTCAGCTTTGCTTGGTCTCCTGCATCTCATGACTCATTACTGGGAATATGCCTACCCTTCAGAGACCAGCCTTGGCCAGAGGCCACTCTCTGAGGGAAGAGAGGAGGAGGAAACAGTCCATGTCCGGACAACATTCCAAAGCTGTTTACTTTGTCTGGATTTTCAATATGACGCCAAGGATAGAATAATGCACACGCTAAATATAGACCATTTTTTATTTGTCAATTTAAACATAAATAAATTAGGGAGAAAAGGGAATGATTGAAATGTATCAAAGGTGCCTTCTATACAATATCCAACACAAAACTGGGTTCTTGGTGAATCACAGTTACAATAGCAAGTGTACCTATATAGCACCTACTGCATAAGTAGGTATAAAAAGGCTTCAAAGTAGATTTTGCCTTCTGTTCACCACTGCAAGAGCAAATATGTAATACAATAAATATTGCAGTTGACACCAATGTCTATTATATCCCAGATGATCAGTCCAATCTAATCACCCTATTTAAGTTCTCCAAG
>NW_007074852.1:22073-23397 GCF_000164805.1 Carlito syrichta
ATATGACATTTCAATTTACATATAGCAGAATTGACATAAGGATGAAGCTGATGCAGAAGATCACAGAGCAGAGAGACTGAAAGCTCCTGTGACATTACTGAGCTGCTGAATCACTGAAATACAAAGCCTTTGCTACCTCTCATCTTCCTGTTATGTAAGAGAATAAATGTCCTTTAGGCCATTTGAGTCTAGGATTCTATTACTTTGAATCTGCTGCTGAAAATATCCTGAGAAGTAAGGCAAGCATTATATATACAACCACAACTATCGAGGGTATCTATTCTGCTTACAGCCATATCTGAATTGTTGCATATTTTAGCAGAAAGAGGTCATCTAATCCGAACTGCTCATTTATGAATTAGGAAACCGAGGCCCAGAAAAAATGAATGAGTTGCCTGAGAAGACATAGCCAAGACTAGACCTCAAGTTTCTTTACACCTCCAAATCAAGTATTAATGCATTATTCCAACATTTATGGGTATCTTCTATGCATCAGTCACTTTGCTCTTCCCTAAGTATCACACTGGTTCTCAAAACATATCATGGAAATAAACTTTTAATACAATATTCACAACTTGAGTCAAAGGATAATAATAAATGTCTCACAAGGCCCTGTTAAAGCAGAGGCATTTGTAGAATGTTAACAGACACTCTCCACCAACCAGGAGACACAAGTGAAGAGAAGGGAGAGAAGGGAGAGAAGGGAGGAATGTTGAGCTGGTTGGAGAAATTTATCAGATTTTGAAAGAAGTTCCAGTATACTCAGAGAAGAAAGATATTTAACAGGATGACCTGTGTTCCTTTACTTTTTCCTGCCTATAGAAGTATAAAAAGCATTCCTGTAAATTTCATATGAAATTGAAAGAAAAGGAAAATAAATCCCGTCTTATTCAAGGCATGTATACTTGAGCTCAAGTCAGGAGTGCCACAGTCCATCAACCCAGCTGAAGAATATTCATCATTGGAAGGAATTTAGGAAGGTATGAGGTGATGTAAAAACAGGTACCAATTTTTCAGCAATAGCATCAGCAAAGGTTCTTGAAGAGTCTGTCAATTTTGTTAGCACAAAGCACGACATTTGGAAGGTTGAGGTATCTCACTGGAACGGGGAGCAGCTAAATCCATTGTGACTTCAGCTCCATCAGAAAAATCTCCTTGCCTTGAGCAAGGCCTTCTGTAACAGATGAGCACATGAGAGCCAAGTTGAATAAGTTTGAAGTGAGCAAGTCAGTCACACTGCTGCCGTACTCACAACCCCCTTTTGAGGAAAGCAGCTCCTTCAGCAGGAAAGGCCACCTTCTGTACACATGACTCTGGCCTCACT
>NW_007074853.1:0-600 GCF_000164805.1 Carlito syrichta
AGATATCTACAAAATACTCCACACCCAAACCCACAGGTTATACATTCTATTCATCACCACATGCAACATACTCCAGGATCAACCACATATCAGCCTTAAATCAACCATAAAAAAATTCCACAAGGATGATATAATACCATGCATCAACTCAGACCACAGTTGAACAAAAATTATTATCACTACCAACAAAATCCCCCAAAAACACACATAGAAAGTGACACTAGATCGCATATGACTGAATGATTCCTGGATTGACAAGAATTTTGAAACAGACATTAAAAGATTTTCTGGAAACAGATGAAAACAAAGATATATTATACCACAATCTTGGGATGCCATAAAAGTAGCAATAAGAGGGAAGATTATAGTTCTACATACACACACACATTAATAAAACAGAAAGATTACAAGTAAATGGCATAATGTCACACATAAGGGAGCTGGGGAGGAAAGACCACCGAAAGCCTAACTTCAGCAGAAGAATCCAGATCCCAAAAAAACTACAGGACATAGAAGACAAAAGAGTCATAGAAAAAAAGTAACCCCTGATTTCTTTCTCTTGTCCCATTGCTATAGCTAGGAATTCCACATGATGTTGAA
>NW_007074854.1:0-2862 GCF_000164805.1 Carlito syrichta
CAGGCGGTGGCCGGGCAGAGGGGTGCGGCGGGGGCGAGAGAGGAGGAGTGGGGGGGCAGGAGCCCGGGAGGAGCGGGAAGCGGGCGTGCGTCGGGAAGGGTGAGGCTGGAGGGCCAGGTCGTGAGAGTGCTCCCCGACGGCAGCGCTCTAGGGGCCTTAGGCTTCTGCCCTGAAGCAGAGCGGAAGCGTTGGAATGTCTTACGCAAGAGAGTTCTCAGATCGGGGTTTTAGGACGTCTCCCCGGCGGAGATCTCGTTGAGCTTGTAAGAGCCCCTCCCGGGCAGCTCCTTGGAGGGTCGGCGGAGGAAGGCCACCGGCCGCCGGAAAAGCAGCCGGCCTTCTCCCGGCCAGCCATGAAATTCTGGACTCGCGGGAACGACTAGAAGGACCGGCGCGTTCTTTCTCTGTAACTGGGATTGAGGTGGTGTGAGTATCCCTTCCGTGAGCCAGGCTGGACTCCAAAGCAAATCTCATGGCTCAGCTGGAAAGAGGAAGTTGTGCCGACGTGACTCCACTGCCTCTTTACAAGCTTGCTTTTCGCCCACCTCCACGCGCTTTGCTGCTGGGACCAGGAAGCCGGGCGGCAAGGAGCAGTGTGATCCGGCTTGGCGAGACCCGCCCCTCCCTGAGGATGTTCTGGAGACAGGAAAGTCAGGTGGAGCTGCCGGACGGCTTCAGGCTCAGGCTTGCAGGCCGCTTGGGGGAATCCGAAGCCCTGAACAAGTTAGTTGGGTTGTTCCTCTCCCCTTGCTTCCTGTTGGGTGTCAGGTGCGTTGGGTATGTTTCTATTTCAGCGATTCGCCCTGGAACATTGTTTTTGAAACAGCAGTTTGCAGGATTAGCTAATAACCATACTGTCGTTCCTGTGTTCATGCAGTGAGCAGGGATTTATTATTTTTATCTTATTTTTTTTTCGAGTCGGAGTCTCACTCCGTCTCCCAGACTGGAGGGCAGTGGCACACTCACAGCCACCCCAGCGTCCACCTGCTGGGCTCTGGCGATCCTTCCGCCTCAGCCTTCCAAGGAGCCGGAACTACAGGCGTGTGCTACCACGCCCAGCTAACATTTTTTTATTTATTGTAGAAAAGAGATCTCACCAAGTTGCCCAGGCTGATCTCGAACCCGCGGACTCAGGCAATCCACTCGCCTCAGCCTCCCAAAGTGCTGGGATGACAGGCTGAGCCACCGAGCCCGAACATGAGTGGTGATTTAATCTCAGATGTGCTTGGTGCAGGCTTTGGGCCCTCACTGCCTAGCCCTGGCCTTAAGAACACTTAGAGAATAGAAAAGAGAAATTAATAGCCCTACCTCCCGAAACTACAATCAGTGCTATCATTTTGGCATGATTTTCTTAATTTTTAAGCTCACCCATGGGATGGGTGAGTGGTCTGGTTTGGGGCTGAATTCCTTGGCTTCTCCTCAGAGTCCCTGCAGGTGGAGAAGTTCTCAGAGAGCCAGTCTTGTCAACACCAACTCCTCTTCTTCCAGAATGAAGATCTGGAATGTAGCCCTGAGCTGTTCCTGATGTGTTCAGTGTTCTGGAATCACTCTTTCCATTCTCTAAGGCTTAGTTATAAAAATGAGTGTTTTAGAAAACACTGGTCATTTCTTCCAGTTCCAGGAGGGCCCTGGTCATCAGAGCAGCCCATATCAAATCCTTGCATTTAAAGTCATGGCAGGAAAGGATACTCTAAAGAATTCTTCTCATCTGCTGGGTCTACGTCTTTGCCCGACAACCGGTCTCTTTGTCATTGCAAACTGATTTCTAAGTGACATTGCAAATCTTGTCAGATATGCAGAATTACATAAAGCCGAAGAAAGTGATGGCGGAGATGGCAAGTTCTTTGACAAACAAGGATTGTCTGGGAAGAGTAAAACTGAACAGTAAGAACCGAAGGGGGAAAAAAGTCAACAAGAATGAGGACAAGGATAGTGATTCAAAAGAGAATGATTTAGCTGGGTGTGGTGGCTCACGCCTGTCATCCCAGCACTATGAGAGGCTGAGGTCAGAGGATTGCCTGAGCTCATGGGTTCAAGACCAGCCCAGGCAACTTGGTGAGACCTCATCTCCACAACAAATCAAAAAAGGCGTGGTGGTGCATGCCTGTACTTCCAGCCACTTGAAAGGCTAAGGCGGAAAGATCACCTGAACCCAGCAGGTTGAGGCTGTGGTGGCTGTGATGGTGCCAGTGCGCTCCAGCCTGGGCGACAGAGTGAGAATTCAACTCAAAAAAAAAAAAAAGAATTATTTGATTAGCAAAGGATTAATAGAGATCTTTAAAAAAAAATTGAGTGGAGCCCATTCACATGTTGATAAAAATGACCAGTCAAATATAGCAAACAATATCAGAAAAGTGATGCCAAGTAAGTACTTGATTTATTGTAATTATAAACTCAGATAAAATACACTTGCTTTATAATTTCATTATGTTTTTCAAAATAAAATTAGACTTTTCTTTTTGAGTTGGAGTCTCACCCTGTCGCCCAGACTGGAGTGCAGCGGCGCTCCCGGCCACCGCAGCCTCGACCTGCTGGGCTCCGGCTATCCTTCCGCCTCATTCTTCCGAGGACCCGGATTTACGCGCGCCCTCCACCACGCCCGGCTGATTTTTTGATTTATTGTTAAGATGAATTCTTGCTGCCCAAGTGGGTCTCCAACCCACTGCAGGAATTCGTAACATTAAATTTCACTTACTTTTTCCTGTATTTTATTTATTCCTTAAAAAATAAAATGATAGGTTTTATTCATTACTTTGCCCAAAGTTTATTTCTCTCTCTCTCTCTCTCTCTTTTTCCCCCAGCATAATTCAGTACATTAGTCTCAATAGGGAAAGACTAAAAGCAAATGTGCTCGTTTTCATA
>NW_007074854.1:2882-3622 GCF_000164805.1 Carlito syrichta
GAGGTGACGGGATTGCCTGAGCCCACGGGTTCGAGAACAGTCTGGGCAACTTGGCGAAAACCTCATTTCTTCAATAAGTCAAAAAATTAGCCAGATGTGGTAGGGCGTGCCTGTAGTTCCTGCTCCTTGGATGGCTGAGGCGGAAGGCTCGCCAGAGCCCAGCAGGTCGAGGCTGCGGTGGCCAGGAGCCTGCCACTGCACTCCAGCCTGGGCAACAGACTGAGATTCCAACTCAGAATAGATAGATAGATAGATAGATAGATTTTACCTATAATTGGTATTTTGAAAGCAGTTTTTCCCATATTAAGTAAATAGCATATATATTATTCATTTTGTAAATAATACATTTGAAATATATATACATTTTGTACATGTCAATCACAGACATGTGATGAACATACATACATATAGCAATTTCATATACTCACTTCTGACTAATACCACAGATAGTGGCTATAATCATAGCTGATAGCCGGACTCGGTGGTTCAGCCTGTAACCTTGCGCTTTGGGAGGCTGAGGTGAGTGGATTGCCTGAGCCCGTGAGTTCGAGACCCACTTGGGCAACTTGGCGAGACCTCATCTTTACAATAAATCAAAAAATTAGCCTGTAATCCCGTGCCTTGGGAGACTGAGGTGAGTGGATTGCCTGAGCCCGCGGGTTCGAGACCCGCCTGGGCAACTTGGCGAGACCTCATCTCTGCAATAAATCAAAAACTAGCCAGGCGTGGTAGCACGTGCC
>NW_007074854.1:3708-23122 GCF_000164805.1 Carlito syrichta
AGCGGCCACTGTACTGCAGTCTGGGTGACAGAGTGAGACTCCAACTCAAAAAAAAAAAAATCATAGCTGATAGGTGTTCCTGTTACCTACACCATCTTCAGTTTTGAACATCATGGAGCTGGCGGAGGGTTAGGGCTTTCAGGACAGATGAGCACCAAGGGCTTTGGACATGGAATCCCCGCTACAGGGGAGGGGGAAGGGTATGCCAATAAAACTCCAAAAATAATGGGTCTGCAGAAGTGAGATTGGCCTATTAACTAATAGGTCTGGGGTTTTTGTTTGTTTGTTTTGAGTCAGGGCCTCACTCTGTCACTCAGGCCGGTGTGCAGTGGCAACGGTCACAGCTCATCGCAGCCTTGACCTTCTGGGCTCAGGCGATACTTCCACCTCAGCCTCCCAAGTAGCCGGGACTACAGGCACGTGCCATCACGCCTGACTAATGTTTTGATTTTCTTGTAGCGATGAGGTCTCACTATGTTGAGATCTCGAACTCCTAGGCTCAGGTGATCCTCCTGCCTTAGCCTCCCAAAATGGTTGGGATTGCAAGCGTGAGTCACTGCACCAGGCTCAGTAGTAGGTCTGGCTAAATCTCTCCAAGTCTGGAGAAGAGGAAGGAGTGACAGGCATTCTTAACTCAGTACTAGTTTGGGAACCAATTTTCAAGTCTGAGCACAAGAGAGAACAGGCGGCATGAGGAGAGACAGTAGGAAAATCATCAGGCTTGATTGAGTAACACCAAATTCCCTAGTTTGTTCAGGGGAAACTGGCTTATAAACTGGGTTTCTATAGCAGGCATTTTTTGTGTGTGTGTCTGAATATATTTTCGAACGAGGCATGGTGGTTCATGCCTATAATGCCAGCATATTGGGAGGCCAAGGTGAGAGGATTGCTTGAGCCTGACTGTTTAAGAGCAGCCTGGGAAACATATCGAGACTTCATTTCTACAAAAAAAAAAAAAATAGCTGGTGTGGTGGTGCATGCTTGTAGTCCCAGCTACTTGGGAGGCTGGGGTGGAAGGATCGCCTGAGCCCAATAGGTTGAGGCTGTGGTGAGCCATGATTGTACCAGTGCACTCCAGCCTGACAGAGTGAGAGTGAAACTCAAAAAACAAAAACTAAGCATGTTTTCTCTCTTCTTATATCAGGGACTCAAGGAGGTATTGTGTGTGGCAGTGATGAAACTTGCCTATTTAGTAGAGTCAGATGAAGTGTACGGTCCTTTTTAATTTTAATTTTAATTTTTATTATTTTTGAGTTGGAGTCTCACTCTGTCGCCCGACCATTCTGTTTTTAAGTGCCACAGGCAAGGGGAAAATTGTGAACGTGGCTTTAAAATGTTTTAAAGTAATTATAATTAGTACTATTGTCACATTTAAGAACATTTAGAGACTAGAAAAGAGAAATTAATAGCCCTACCTCCCAAAACTACAACCAGTGTTATCATTTTGGTATAATTTTCTTAATTTTTTTTTTTTTTGAGTTGGAGTCTCACTGTCGCCCAGACTGGAGTGCAGTGGCCGCTCCTGGCCACCGCAGCCTCGACTTGCTGGGCTCTGGCAATCCTTCCGCCTCAGCCTTCCGAGTTGCTGGAACTACAGGCGTGCGCTACCACGCCCGGCTAATTTGTGATTTATTGTAGAGATGAAGTCTCACCAAGTTGCCCAGGCGGGTCTCGAACCCGCGGGTTCAGGCAATCCACTCACCTCGTCCTTTGAAAGTGCTGGGATTACAGGCTGAACCACCGAGCCTGGCCAATTTTCTTAATTTTTATGCTGTGAGTTTTTTGCTTCATTATAACTTTTGTATCATTTCCTTTCATTTAATGTTATATCCAAACATGTTCCTAGGTTGTGATATGGTCTTTTTTTTTTGAGTTGAAGTCTCACCTCTGTCACCCAGGCTGGAGTGCAGTGGCATGCTCATAGCCACCCCTGCCTCGATCTGCTGGGCTTAGGTGATCCTTCTGCCCCAGCCTTCCAAGTAGATGGAACTACAGGTGCATGCTACCACACTCGACTAATTTTTTGATTTATGGTAGACAAGGTCTCACCAAGTTGCCCGGGCTGGTCTCGAACCCCCGGGCTCAGGCATTCCTCTCGCCTCGGCCTCCCAAAGTGCTGGGATTACAGGCTTGAGCTACTGCGCCCAATGTGATATGATCTTAATGCCCATCCTTTTCAGAAAACACACAAGAATCTCATGACTCACTGCATCAGTTTTCTTACCTTATTAGTAGACGTTTAAGTACCTTGAATTTATTGTGTGTATATATATATATATATATATATATTTTTTTTTTTTTTTTTTTGAGTTGGAGTCTTACTCTGTCGCCCAGACTGGAGTGCAGTGGCCGCTCCTGGCCACCGCAGCCTCGACCCACTGGACTCCGGCGATCCTTCCGCCTCAGCCTTCCGAGTAGCCGGAATTACAGGCATGCGCTATCACGCCCAGCTGATTTTTTGATGTATTGTAGAGATGAGGTCTCGCTGCCCAGGCGGGTCTCGAACCCGCGGGCTCAGGCAGTCCACTCACCTCAGCCTCCCAAAGGCGCGGGATTACAGACTGAGCCACCGAGCCCAGCTTGTATATTGTTTTTATGGACTTTTAAAGTATATTTTTTTATGAACTTAAGTGGGAGAAAAAAATAATTGTTTTAATTTACTCCACAAATGCTAACTGAATAAGATATCATGCTAAATGTCGTGATTAAAAGTTTCAGGAAAAAGGATCAATTGTTCTTTGGTCAAAACACAAGTAGCTGCCAGGGCCAGTTTTAAACTTAACCCATCTGATTAATGACCATGTCGGTAACCACCTTGTGAATGCTAGGGGCTGGTAATAGCCGTACACTTATGAGTCAGCCAGGCAGCTTGTGTCTCACTGGAGTCACCATACTTTTTCAGCGAAAGGTCAGCCAATCCCTCTCCGGTTCCACTTCTGAAAGTCTGCCAGTCCCTGAAGTTCCTGCTTTCCAAAACTTTATGTAAGATGAACTCTTCTGAGAGACACTGTACAACTCTTCCTTGCTTAGCCAGACATAAGTTCAGCTTTTTGTTTGGTGGCTTCCTCAACAGCAGTGTGAAGGGTAAAAGAAAAATAAAAAATATTCTTTTCCCTCACAGACATTAGGGCTTACTTGGAGTTAACCACAAAGAGAAATAAAGAGCCATATGAGCTCAGAGAAAGCTTCATAAAACGGGCCTCGAGGAGGTGTGACTAGTGTTGCCCACACCGAAGAATAAAAATATCACACTAGCGATCATACACTGGATTTTCCTTGTTTCATAGTGTATTAGTCTGCTGAGGCTGCCATAACAAAATAGCATAAAACGAGATGACTTAATCGAAATTTCTGTTCTGGAGAACCAGAAAGTTCTAGAGGCTGGAAGTCCAAGATTAAGATGCCAATATGGTTCATTTCTGATAAGGACTCTCTTGCTGATTTGCAGACAGCCACCTTCTTGTGTCCATGGCAGAGACAGAGTATGTAAGACAGCAAGCTCTCTGATGTCCCTTCTAATAAAGACACTAGGTCTATCAGATCAAGGCCCCACCCTTAGGACCTTTGGAAATCTTAATTAATTCCTTAATTAATTCCCTTTAGATATAGCCACTTGGGTGGTTAGGGATTCAACATATGGAATTGGAGAGAGACACAATTCAGTCCTTACACACAGAGACTTCAGAATATCACTCAAATTCCAAGATACATGTAAGTTATAGAATTGACAGAATTTTTTTTTTTTTTTTGAGTCGGAGTCTCACTCTGTCGCCCAGACTGAAGTGCATTGGCCGCTGCCGGCCACCGCAGCCTCGACCTGCTGGGCTCCGGTGACCCTTCTGCCTCAGCCTTCCCAGTAGCTGGAACTACAGGCATCCGCTACCACGCCCAACTGATTTTTGATTGATTGTAGAGATGAGGTCTCGCCAAGTTGGCCAGGCGGGTCCCGAACCCGCGCGTTCAGGCAATCCACTCATCTCGGCCTCCCAAAGGCGCGGGATGACAGGCTGAGCCACCGAGCCCGGCTGAATTGACAGAATTTAATAAGGGATCCTATATAGACTTGGAGAGAAGAAGAGACAGTTGATGGAGGGCAAGGTGATTTACAGATTCCTAGGTTTAGTGACTGGAAGCAGATTTGAGAATGTAGAAGAAGCACGTTTCAGCCAAAAATCCGAGCTGAACATGTGGCTACTCTCCGCGTGGAAATTCAAACAGGCACGAACCAGGAGCCATGGCAGCCTCCAAGATGGCCCCAGTGATTCTTCCCTCTGGTATTCACGCCCTTAGGCTGTTCCCTCCCACGGTGAATAGGGCTGGCCTGTATAACACACAGGATACTGTAGGAATGATGCTGTCTCCCAGGACAAGTGCTAAAAGATATTGTGGATTCTGTCTTGCTCACTGGGAAGCCAGAAAGTTCTAGAGGCTCAAAGTCCAAGATTCGGATGCCGACATGGTCAGTTTCTGGTGAGGACTCTCTTCCTGATTTGCAGGACACACAAGCAGTTCTAAGGAAAAGTCCAGATGGCAAAGAACGTCCTGCTAACAACAAGCACTGACTTGGTAGGCATGTGAGTGAAGCGGCTCTCTGGTCTCACTCGAGCCTTCCTAAGACCATGGCCCTGATACCGGCTTGACTGCAACTTCACGAGAGACCCTGAGGCAGATCCACGCAGATAAGCCATTCCCAGATTCCCGATCTGTAGAGACTGAGATAATAAATATTTGTTGTTTCAGGTCACAACTTGGGGGCAATTTGTTAGCAAAAGATAATGCACCTGCTTTAGGGATAGATTAGGATTAGTTCAGCAGCCATCAAAAGGTATGAAGAGATTATATAGAGATTAAGAGCTTGGGTTCATGAACCAGATTGTCCAAATTTAAATCACGTCTCTGTCCTTCAACGTTCAAGCCTCTGTTTTCTCATTTCTCAAAGTAAGAAAAGAAGAAATCAGCCGGCTCGGTGGCTCAGCCTGTAATCCCTCGCTTTGGGAGGCCGAGATGAGTGGATTGCCTGAGCCCGCGGGTTCGAAACCCGCCTGGGCAACTTGACGAGACCTCATCTCACAATAAATCAAAAATCAGCCGGGCGTGGTAGCGTGTGCCTGTAGTTCCAGCTACTTGGAAGGCGGAGGCAGAAGGATGGCCGGAGCTCAGCAGGTCGAGGCTGCGGTGGCTGGGAGCGGCCACTGCACTCCGGTCGGGCAACAGAGTGAGACTCCAACTAAAAAAAAAAAAGAAAAGAAAAGGAGAATCATACCAGTGGCAACCCCTTCGGGTCCCCTTCCACTGTGGGAGCTTTTCTGTGCTTTCAATAAACCCTGCTTTCTCAAAAAAAAAAAGAAATCATACCTATCTCCTGGGTTCTCCCCCAGGGTATTAAGTGAGTGAATGCACATAAAGTCATCAGAATAGTGCCTAGGACATAATTAGCATTCTCAATAAATGAGCCATTATTTCCTAACTATTAGATGACGCTACTTAGTATGGTTATCTAAATAGCACTGTAGTTACAGTCAAGCAAGAAAGTGAGAATAGAAAAATGGAAGCCGGCTGTATGCAAAAGGGATACAGGGCTTCATGGCCGTTCCAAGTTCATCTACTTCCAACTTCAAGATGGCTAATGAGCTTCCAGAATGTGCCACAGTGTTTCCATGCCACCATTTTCCAGTGACCCAAGACAGAACGCCGATGTTATCTCAGACTTTTTCCTCTGCCTGGTCCTTTACCTCCGATCCTTCTTTCTTTTCTTTTCTTTTCTTTTCTTTTTTTTTTTTTTTTTTTTGAGCTGGAGTCTCACTTTTGCCTCCCAGGCTGGAGTGCCGTGGCACACTCATGGCCACCGCAGCCTCGACCTGCTGGGCTCCGGCGGTCCTTCTGCCTCAGCCTTGCAAGTAGCCAGAACTACAGGCATGCACCATCACACCTGGCTAATTTTTAAATTTATTGTAGAGACGAGGTGTCACCAAGTTGCCCAGGCTGATCTCGAGTCCCCCGGCTCAGGAGATCCTGTCACCTCGGCCTCCCAAAGTGCTGGGATTATATTCAACGTGTATTTATTCAGGCTCCGGTAAGTGCCAACCGCTCTTTCTGGATGTGAGGGATGCAAGAGTGGACAAGACAAAAGTCCCTACCCTAACACAAGCCACATTCTAGCTCATTCCCGTGAGGGACACGGTCAACCTACAAACACGTGTGGACTATACGGTCAGACGCCGATGAGTGCTATACAGAAAAGTGAAAGGGCAAGGAGACAGAGTGGGGAGCTGTCTTAGGAAACCTGACCCTGACCGTGCTCGTCCACTCCCTCTCCTACAAGTCTCCATATCCACATCTTTCCATTCGGTGACATTTTCAAGACACTTCGTCCTTCCCTGTCTGGATTGTTCCGACTGTCTCACCACCTTGAGTTTTGAATCATTAGATCCAGATCTGATCACATTAGAGCCCTGCTCAAAACCCTGTGTTGCTGGGCGTGGCGGCCCACGCCCATAATCCCAGCACTTTGGGAGGCTGAGGGGAGAGGATTGCCTGAGCCCCGTGGGTTCGAGACCCGCCTGGGTAACTTGGCAAGACCTCATCTCTACAATACATCAAAAAATGAGCCGGGCATGGCAGCGTGTGCCTGTAGTTCCAACTACTCGGAAGGCGGAGGCGGAAGGATCGCTGGAGCCTAGCAGGTCGAGGCTGCGGTGGCCGTGAGTGTGCCATTGCACACCAGCCTGGGCGACAGAGTGAGACTCCAACTCAAAAAAAAAAATCCTTCTGTGACTCTCTGTCCCACAGAGGGTAAGACCTAAGCATCTCTGCACTCTTGGCTGACCGCCTTTCTTCCTATTTCACTAAACACATAGAAGCAACCAGAAGAGACTCGTCACATCCTCCTGATCCACAAGTGCCCACCTGCCTGCATGCATGCCCCCAGGCGCTGCCTTTCCATGTGCTCTCAGGCATGAGCGGCCACGCTCCTGAGGTTGTCACTCCCACTGCACCCTAGAGCCATCCTCCCAGCCACTCAAAGACATCACCCTGTTCGCTTCTCCCTTCTCTTCCGATCAAACTTCCCCTCTTCACAGGAACATTTCCATCACAAACAATATTTCTGGCATTACAAAAAATCTCTGTGGATGCTCATCTCCCTTGGCTGCAGTCCCATTTCTTCTGTCCCCGAGGCTCAGTGTTCAGTCTTCTTGCCTCGTGGATATTCAACCTCTTTCTGACATCACCCAGCCTCACGGCAAACCCCCACCTGCCAGTGTAGGCTGCCATCTCTTTATTTTTTTTTGAATTAGTGTCTCACTCTGTTGCCCAGACTGGAGTGCAGTGGCCGCTCCCGGCCACCACCGCCTTGACCTGCTGGGCTCCGGCGATCCTTCCGCCTCAGCCTTCCAGGCAGCTGGAACTACAGGCGTGTGCTACCACGCCCGGCTAATTTTTTTCTTACTATTTCGTATTGTAGCGATGAGGTCTCGCCAAGTTGCCCAGGCGGGTCTCGACCTCGCGGGCTCAGGCAATCCACTCACCTCAGCCTCCCAAAGGCTTGGGATTGCAGGCTGAGCCACCAAGCCCGGTTAGGAGTGGGACTTTTTATTGAGTTGACTGTCTCCAGCCTCCTGTGTATCCTTCCTAGATCTCTGTGATTCTGTAGCTAGCGTCCACCCTTACTGACTGCCCCAGGGGAGGCTGTGTTGTTGTCCACCTCCACAACTCTGTGGGTGGGGCTTCCCTGGCTGACCCTCCAGCTGTGCCACTCATGACAGTCACCCCATCCACCCGTCCTTTAATGGCTAAGCTCTTCCGTCTGGCCTCTGTTTCACGGTCCTAATACCCCACGGCTGTTAGTGATCCCTGTCACGTAATAACATCTCAGATCTGTCATCAGTCCCGGCCTAGAGAGAAGGGCCACTACTGAAATGATTAGTGACTCTCAGTCCATTTCTGCTGTGACAACAAAATACCTGAGATTGGGCAATAAAAAACAGACAGCTGGGTGTGGTGACTCACATCTCAGCACTTTGGGAGGCTGAGACTGGAGGATCGCTGAAGCACAGGAGTTTGAGGCCAGCCCGGGCAACACAGCAAGATGCCGTCTCTAAAATCAATCACTCATTCGCTCAATAACAGACATTTATTTCAAACAGTACTAGAGTCTGTCTGGGGTCTGAGAAGTCCAAGATCAAGGCGCTAGCAGGTTCGATATCTGGTGAGGCTGCATCCTCCAGACAGGTGGAACACTGCACCCTACAGGGCAGCAGAACTCAAGAGCAGGCCACCCCAGGGCTAAGCGAGGCTCTTTTTTGTTTGTTTGTTTGTTTTTGAGTCGGAAGTCTCACTCTGTCGCCCAGGCTGGAGTGCAGTGGCACGCTCCTGGCCACCGCAACCTCGACCTGCTGGGCTCCGGCGATCTTTCTGCCTCAGCCTTCCGAGTAGCTGGAACTACAGACGCACGTCACCATGCCTGGGTAATTTCGGGGTTTATTGTAGAGATGAGGTCTCGCCAAGTTGCCCAGGCTGGTCTTGAACCCGTGGGCTCAGGCAGTCCTCTCACCTCGGCCTCCCGAAGTTCTGGGATTACAGGTGTGAGCCACTGTGCCCACCTCTCCAGGTTCCCCCCACATCCCCACATGTCCACCTTACACAGTGTGGGCTTTCCCTCCTTCCTGTTCCAGAAGCCATCCTTATAGCCTATCTGCAACACTTCTTAAGTCTTGTCCAGGCTGTTAAATCCTATATTCTGGCCGGGTGTGGTGGCTCACATCTGTGATCCCAGCACTTTGGGAGGCCGAGGTGAGAGGATTGCCTGAGCTCAGGGTTCGAGACCAGTCTGGGCAACTTGGCAAGACCTCATGTCTACAATAAATCAAAAAACTAGCCGGGCATGGTGGTGCAGGCCTGTGGTTCCAGCTACTTGGAAGACTGAGGCAGAAGGATCCCCTGAGCCCAGCAGGTCGAGGCTGTGGTAGCTGTGAGTGTGCCACTGCACTCCGGTCTGGATGACAGAGTGAGACTCCAACTTAAAAAAAAAAGGAACAAAAAATCCTGTATTCTACTCCAATTTGATAAGCTCTAACACTCCTGGTCCACCTGTTTACCTGACTAATTCCACGCGACCTCCCAGCTCCTGCCAGTATATGCTGGCTAGGACCTGCTTGGAGGTCCCTTCCTTGTTTCTCTGGCCCGGCATGACCCTGTGTTGGCTACACAGTGACTTCATCTAGTTTTTAGCCCTGGGGCCAGCAGGTTCTGTGGGGACTGGTCTTGGGGTGGGGCAGGGTATTTTGCAGTATGGAGAAATTCCTGAGTATGAATTACCATACGGTTACGCCAAGATCTATCTTCCAAAGAACACTGAAGTTTTTTTTTTAAGCTATAAACAGTGTTTATAATTATAGCTCCTTCTCCTGAAACTGTTTCTGTTTTCTGCAGAGATGACAAATATTCTTTTTTTTTTTAACCTAAAGGCAATGGAAGTCTTTTCCTCCGAGCTGTTTTAACTTGTTTCTGCCTGATTTTTATTTCCATGTCATCATCCGTTTGTTTTCACGGTACAAATGCTGTGATTTCCCAACATCACACACTTTTTATTATTTACCAGAAGTGAACAGCTTCTGGACTTATTGGCAGGCGAAGAAGGCATTGTGAAAGTCGATCTCTGTTCCTACGAGCGAGCAAAGTGGTGGCGAGCCCTTCACAGAAGTGGAAAAGTACACATTTTATTGGACGCAGCAAAGGGGTCATTTCTTGGGATACGCCACAGTGGCTGTCCATCCCTATTGTGAAGTTAAAGGAGACTGGCTCCCATGTGGCTTCCAGCCTGGGCTCCCCGTACCACAGCCCTCTCAGAACAGTCAGTTCCAGATGACATGTGGGCTGTGGTCCAACAATGTGGTTGAAAACCAGTTTAGGGCTCCGATCACTTTTTCCACGGAAACAATGTCATCAGAGAAAGTGGAGTCAACTGACTGGCCCCTTGAAGTCTACTGGACACACAACGCAGTTTGCTGAAACCGGGCAGATGGGAGTGCTATTCCAGGCTGGGTGTGGTGGTTCATACCTGTAATCCCAGCGCTTTGGGAGGCTGAGGCAGGAGGATCGCTTGAGTCCAGGAGTTCAAGACAGGCCAGTAGTAGCCAGGGCTACCTTTTTTTTTTTTTTTTTTTTTTTTTTAGTTGGAGTCTCGCTCTGTCACCCAGAGTGGAGTGCAGTGGCCGCTCCCGGCCACCGCAG
The DNA here is from genome assembly GCF_000164805.1 of Carlito syrichta. Taxonomy (NCBI): domain Eukaryota; kingdom Metazoa; phylum Chordata; class Mammalia; order Primates; family Tarsiidae; genus Carlito; species Carlito syrichta. The sequence goes on from NW_007074854.1 coordinate 13,939, forward strand.
CCTCGACCCGCTGGGCTCTGGCGATCCTTCCGCCTCCGCCTTCCGAGTAGCTGGAATTACAGGCACGTGCTACCATGCCCGGCTGATTTTTTTATTTATTGTAGAGATGAGTTCTCGCTTCCCAGGCGGGTCTCGAACCCACGGGCTCAGGCAATCCACTCACCTCAGCCTCCCAAGGCGCGGGGTTACAGGCTGAGCCACCTAGCCCGGCAGGGCTACTATTCTAAATGGCTTCCTCCTCTGCCTGCACCCCTGAGTCCATCTATTCTCCAAAGAGCAGTGGCCAGTAATCTTTCTACAGCTTAAGCCTCACCAGATGGACGACTCAGTGCTCAAAACCTCTCCCATAACCCTATATCGAATCAAGTCTTAATTCTAGGCTCCGCATGCTGGCTCAAGCCTGTAATCCTAGCACTTTGGAAGGCCAAGGCAGGAGGATCGCTTGAGCCCAGGAGTTTGGGACCAGACTGGGCAACATAGAGAGACCTCGTCTCTACAAAAAAAAATTTTTTTAATTAGCCAGGCGTGGTGGTGCACCTCTGTAGTCCCAGTGCTCAGGGGGTTAAGGTGGAAGGATTGCCTGAGTCCAGGAGCTTGAGGCTGTGGTGAGCTGTGATCTGATCACGCCATTGCAGTCCAGCCTGGGTGACAGTGAGACCCCCAACTCAAAAAATAAAAGTCTCAGTTCTTTTTCCTAAGGATTTCCCTGATCTGAAGGTTTCTTCTAGCCCCGTTGCTGTGATCTTGAGGTGGCCAGGATGCATTCTTATCCAGATTGCGAGGATAGTTTCTCCTTACAATCCTCCCTGTACCTGGTCACGCCACCTTCCCATGCTCCCACCCTAGGGCTGTCACGTGTGTGTTTGGATTTTTTGGTAAAGACTGGGTCTCACTTTGTTGCCCAGGCTGGTCTCGGATGCCTGGGATCAAGCAATCCTCCCACCTTGGCTTCTCAATGTGCTGTGATGACAGGCGTGAGCCATTGCACCCAGCCTACACCATTTTATATCAAGGACTTCGGCATCCTCAGGGCTCCTGGAGCCAACCTCTGCAGATACCAAGGTATGGATGTATTTGCAAAGTCAAATGTGCAGGGAGGTTTGGCATATTTGAAGAACTGAAAACAATTGTGTATGGCCGCAAGGCAAGGTGTCTACGGTAAGGCCAGGGAGACCAGGCAGCTGGATCGTGAGAGGCCTCTCAGTACAGGTCAGAGGTTTCCTTTTGGTTTCTACAAATGTCTGTCACAGAGCTAAGGGTCTCAGGTTGTCTCCAAATCACCTCTGGCACTCACCACCTTGCCTGGCACACAGTAGGACTTCATTTACACTTGTAAAAATTGATTCTTAAAATACTTTTTGTCAACCGGCCACAGTGGCTCAAGCCTGTAATCCCAGCACTTTGGGAAGCCGAAGTGAGAAGACTGCCTGAGCCCAGGGGTTCGAGACCAGCCTGGGCAACTTGGCGAGACCTTGTCTCTACAATAAATGAAAATTAACTGGGTGTGGTAGCGGCTATTTGGAAGGCTGAGACGGATGGGTCGCCTGAGCCCAGCAGGACGAGGCTGCACTCTGACTCAAAAAAAAACCCCCCAAAACAAAAAACTTTTTGTTATCTCCGAGTGATAAAATTTGGGAAAATAGAGGTAAAACTAAAAGTTAAACCTAACAAGATCTGCAAACAAACGTCTTATTTCCATAGGCTTCCTTCCATTTTGTCAACACCCAAACAAACCTATATACGTGCCTTTTCCCTTCCATATTTATGTTCTGTATGGTTTAAACACTCAAAAAAATCGGGTTCCTACACTTTTCTAATTTTAAAAAGACTTTATATTTCGTTAATTAAAAAAAAGCAAACAGAGGCCTAAAGAGTGAAGGTCAAAGCGATTCCCTCACTAACTCGCATTCCCTCTGAGATTTATTGCACGGTTAATCGCAAGCCTTCCAGCAATGTTCTACTCCATTATAGATGACTTTGGAAAAACAGATTTGATTTTTCCCTCTTGAACAATGAGTGGTTTATTTTAAAGTAGGTGAAAGGGAACGCGAAGGAAAAAAAAAAAACCCGGCCTCACAGATGTACAGTTTGAAGTTGGCCAAGTGTTCAGCGAAGGGTTCCACGAGCTTCAAACAGCTGGAAAGTCTAATGTCACGTGAGACGCTGTGGTCTCAGCTCTTTGTCAGCTCCTGTGTTCACTCTGGCCCTGTAGAGGCCTTCAGAGATCACAGCCCCTGGTGGAAAACAAAGGCACAAAAGGGGAAAGCAAGGCAGTGACATGCATGCATGCATGCCGTTAGCAAACGGGCTGCCCTGTCCTTGGATGAGAATTTATATTCCCTGGTGAGTCTGAGAGTCTGTCTGTGCTTAAATAACAATATCATCATCATCATCATCATCATTATTATTATTATTATCGAGGCCGAGTCTCACTATGCTGCCCAGGCTGGTCTCGAATTCCTGGGTTCAAGTGATCCTCCTGCCTCAGCCTCTCAAAGTGCTGGGAATACAGGCATGAGCTACAAAGCCTGGCCTTTTTAGAATGTTTTATTGCTGGGCGCAGTGGCTCAAGCCTGTAATCATAGCACTTTGAGAGGCCGAGGCGAGAGGACTGCCTGAGCCCAGGGGTTCGAGAACAGCCTGGGCAACCTGAGGAGACCTTGTCCCTACAATAAATCAAAAAAATTAGCCAGGCATGGTGGCGCGCGCCTGCAGTTCCAGCTACTTGGAAGGCTTAGGCAGAAGGATCGGCAGAGCCCAGGAGGTTGAGGCTGTGGTAGCCGTGAACATGCCCCTGCCTGGGCGACAGAGTGAGACTCCAACTCAAAAATAAAATAAGGCCAGGCTCGGTGGCGCAGCCTGTAATCCCAGCACTTTGGGAGGCCGAGGCGAGTGGATTGCCTGAGTCCGCAGACTCAAGATCAGCCCAGCAACCTGGTGAGACCGCATCTCTGCGATAGATAAAAGCTAGCCATGTGTGATAGCACACACCTGTAGCTCCAACTCCTTGGAAGGCTGAGGCAAAAGGATCGCCGGAGCCCAGCAGGTCGACAATGGGACGGCAGTGAGCATGCCACTGCACTCCAGCCTGGGCGGCGGAGTGAGACCCCAACTCAAAAAATAACATAAAATAAAGACAATAAAAATAGTCATTTTCCTCATCTTGAAGTCGTCGGCTGAGCCTCATGTTAAAGCGATCTTTCATCCGATGGGTCAACATCAGCACCCTGCAGTGTGTCAGTGGGACCAAGTCTTCTTAGAAGGGCAAGTGCCCCTGTAAGTGGCAAGCCTTCGGTGGTTCTGGACTCTGGAAGAGCCAGAAAGATACAAATGAAGCTGGCACAGACACTGGGGACTGTACTCAGATATGCACTTCTCCCCCTCCCCCCGCCCCTGCTATTATTTGGCACCAAAAAGCTGGGGCCCAGAATGTAAGAAAGACGAAACAGAGCAGAAGCTAAAATGACCGGTTTGTATAGTGAAAATCACCTCAAAGGATCAGCTTGATATTTTCCCTACTTGGAGCCAAGAACTGAAAGAAGAAAATGCACAGAGTATTTTTTTTTTTCTTAACATACAAGGAGGGACCCCAGAAAACTGGAATTTATAGATAAGAAACTGTGTGTTTATTTTTACATGTTTAAACTCCAGTCACCTTCAAAGTCCTCTCCACTTGATTCATTACACCTGCTGAGACACTTTTTCCACGGCTCAAAACAGTTTTTGAACTTGTCCATTTTGATGCCTTTTAGTGCTTCTGCGGTATTTTGTTTCACCTCTTCCACATCGACAAAATGTTTCCCTTTGATGATGGCTTTCATCCAGGAAAACAAAAAAAGTCACTCGGGTTGAGATCAGGTGAATAGGGAGGGTGGGCATGGGGTCATGCTGTTTGGTCAGAAACCGCTGAACCCTCTGCGTGGTGTGCGCAGGTGTGCTCACAAATCACCCGTCATGAAATGGGCAAACGCGTTGAAAGAATCTCCCAAAAACTTCCCTGAAGCCAAACACAGCCTCTCACAACAATGCTGGCTGGTCCACTGATGCTGATGGATTCCTCCACACTCGCCTAGCAAGGGAAGCCTGTACAACAAGGAGCCCATTCTTCAATAAGATAATCCCACATATTTTTGGGTTCTTCATATGCATTTTTTTTTTTTGAGTTGAAGTCTCACTCTGTCACCCAGACTGGAGTCCAGTGGCATGCTCCCGGCCACCTCAGTGTCCACCTGCTGGACTCAGGCAGTCCTTCCAAGCAGCCGGAACTACAGGCATGCGCTACCACGCCTGGCTCATTTTTGATTTATTGTAGAGATGAGGTCTCACCAAGTTGCCCAGGCGGGTCTCGAACCCGCGGGCTCAGCCAATCCACTCACCTCGGCCTCCCAAAGAGCTGGGATGACAGGCTGAGCCACCGAGCCCGGCACCCCACATGCATTTGTAAATATTTGTCACTGCATTTTAAATTATTCAAATCATTTCACACAATTATATTTGTGGGTAGTATTTTTAGCAAAACAGAATTAAAGCCAGTTTTTGTGTGGGCAACATATTTTATTCTGGAATCTCGAGGAATAGAGGGAGGGAAAGATGAAAAAGGTTCTGGGAAAATGCTAGTGTGGGACAGAGGAGGAATGGGGCTCTCTGTAGCCTGTGCGTGTCCTTGAGAATGCATCTCTTGGGGATCAGAAAAATAATACCCCAGAGCGTGGCACTTTGACATGCTGAGTGCTCTGAACGAAAGGAGATTGGAAGGCCTCACAGCCAGGTCTCTCTCCACCGGTCTCCCACCCTTCTGCCTCCCGTTCCACTTTCTCCTCCAAAGTGAGTCATGGGAACCAGAATTCCTCTCCCCTGAAGCGAGCCATATTCACTGGGTCTCCTTTCCCCGCAAAGCCAGTCTATAAAACCTAGAAAGAGGCCGGGAGCGGTGGCTCACGCCTATAATCCCAGCACTTTGGGAGGCTGAGGCGAGAGGATTGTCTGAGTCCACAAGTTTGAGACCCGCCTGGATAACTCGGCGAGACCTCATCTCGACAATCAATCAAAAAATTAGCTGGGCATGGTGGCACATGCCTGTAGTTCCAGCTGCTTGGAAGGCTGAGGCGGAAGGATCGCCTGAGCCCAGCAGGTTGAGGCTGCGGTGGCTGTGAGCATCCCACTGCCCTCCAGTCTGGGCAACAGAGTGAGACTCCAACATAAAAAAACAAAAACAAACAAAAAACCCTAGAATGGCCAACTTCTCCCTTCTCCCTCGAAGACCCTCATTCCAGAGGGGTCCTGCCCTGTACGGGGGAAGAAGGAGCGCTGTACAGAGAGGCCCAGAAGCATCTGGACAGACAGGACTTGCTGGGTCCCCTGTGGCCTGTTACCTTCAGGGCAGACCCTACCCTTTCGTCTAGTCATATCTCCACAGAGCTGGCCATTCTTTATGGAGCCGAAGCATAAAAATAGACAGTTTTAGCTGGGCTTGGTGGCTCAGCCTGTGATCCCGCGCCTTGGGAGGCCGAGGTGAGTGGATTGCCTGAGCCCGCGGGTTCGAGACTCACCAGGGCAACTTGGCGAGACCTAATATCTACAATAAATAAAAAGTTAACCGGGCGTGGTAGCGCCCACCTGTGGTTCCCGCTACTTGGAAGGTGGAGGCGGAAGGATGGCCGGAGCCCAGCGGGTCGAGGTTGCGGTGGCCGGGAGCGGCCACTCTACTCCAGTCTGGGTGACGGAGTGAGACTCCAACTCAAATAAATAAGTAAATAAATATAAAAAATAAGAAAATACACAGTTTTTCCTGGGTCTTTGGGTTTTCTTTCCTGAGACTCCTGTGTCGCATAAAACTGACTCAAAACACTGGTTATGCTTTTCTCTTGCTAATGTCTTGCTGTGGGTGTGTCAGCTGTGTCCCCCATGGTGGGTGAGGAAACGTACCACACTCCTCTGCCCCTGTACACCTGCTGTCACGAACATCTCAACATTCTTGGGTTGAAATGTGGTAGTCGGGGCTACCAGATCTAGCAGTATTTCCTTTCCAGTAAGCACATATATATGTTTTGGGGTTGTTTTTTTTTAACTGAAATCTTACTCTGTTGCCCAGGCTGGAACACAATGTCGAAATCACAGCTCACCACAGCCTTGACCTCATGAGTTCAAGTGGTCCTTCCACCTCAGCCTCCCAAGTAGTTGGGACTCCAGGCATGCACCACCATGCCTGGCTAATTTTTTGATTTTTTTTTTTTGTAGAGATCAGGTCTCACTATGTTGCTCAGGCTGGTCTCAAACTCCCAGGCTCAGCAGTCCTCTCGCCTCGGCTTTCGAAAGTGCTGAAATTTACAGGCGTGAGCCACCATGCCCCACCAAAATATATATATATTTTTTGAGTTGGAGTCTCACTCTGTTGCCCAGACTGGAGTGCAGTGGCCGCTCCTGGCCACCGCAGCCTCGACCTGCTGGGCTCCGGCGATCCTTCTGCCTCAGCCTTCCAAGTAGCTGGAACTACAGGCACGTGCCACCATACCTGACTAATTTTTTTGTGATTTATTGTCGACACGAGGTCTCGCCAAGTTGCCCAGGCGGGTCTCAAACCCCCGGGCTCAGGCAATCCTCTTGCCTCAGCCTCCCAAAGTGCCGATACTAATCAAATCAGGTTAGTATTTGATTACAAACATGTATAATGTCTTTCCCTAATTGTTTCTAAAATAAGACTGCGGTAGCCACCACGGAGAGGGGGGACGGACCCGTCTCTCCCCACCCTAGTTGGGTTTGGGTGTGGAGACAGACACACCCAAAGAGGAAAGGTTTCTTACTCACATGATGAGGGTTTCTGGGGAGAAAAGGACGGCTCCCAGCGGGTCCAAGAAGGCTTGCGGGAGCCGGAAAGATGCACTGGCGCTGCTCTTCTTGTGATGAGGGAGTGGAGTTCTCATGAGGCCAGGGCTTGCAGGGTTCGAACTTCCCTTCAGCCAAAGGAGGAAGCACCCAGGAGAGGAAAGTGGTGGGCTTGAAAGCTGTCAGCAGCCAAACAGCAAAAATGAAGTCACACTAGCATAAGAATAAAAGACTTAAAACCTCACGTTTGCCAGAGTGCAGTGGCTGTTACCTGTGGTCCCAGGATTTTGGAAGGCCAAGACAGGAGGGCTTTGGTCCGGGAGTTCATAACCAGCCTGGGCAACCTAGCAAGACCTCGCCTCTTACAAAAAAAAAAAAAAAAAAATCAAAAACTTAACTGGACCTGGAGGTGCACACCTGCAGTCCCAGCTTCTTGGGAGGCTGAGTTGGAAGGATCACTTTAGCCCAGCTCAAGGCTGTGGTGAGCCGTGATTGTGCCACTGCACTCCAGTCAGTGAGGGTAGCAGAATGTGACCCCGACTCAAACAAACAAACATCAAAAACCCATCATATTTTTTTTTCTTTTTTTGAGCTGAGGTCTTGTATGTTGCCCAAGCTGATCTCAGACTCGTGGGCTCAAGGGATCCTCCTGCCTCAGCCTCCCTAGTAGCTGGGGCTACAGGTGTGACCCATCATGTCTGGCTTTCTTGTCTATTAATAATAAAATGTTTAATTTGTAATTTTTTTCATGGTGTTCAATAGCAACTGCCAAAAAAAAAAAGCCCATTTAGATACATTTTAAAAATTAGTTCATGGGCCGGGCTCGGTGGCTCAGCCTGTAATCTCAGTACTATGGGAGGCCAAGGTGAGTGGATGGTCTGAGCCCGCAGGTTCGAGACCAGCCCGGGCAACTTGGCAAGACCTCGTCTCTACAGTAAATAAAAAATTAGCTGGGTGTGGTGGTATGTGCCTGTAGTTCCAGCTACTTGGACGGCTGAGGTGGAAGGATCGCTGGAACCCAGCAGGTCAACGCTGGGGTGGCCGTGAGCGTGCCACTGCCCTCCTGCCTGGGTGATGGAGTGAGACTCCGACTCAACAAAATAAAATAAAATAAAATAAAAATTAGTTCATGGTCTTAGAAATTTTAAGAATTGAGAAGAGAACTTGAGATGGAGTGGTTAAAAATACCACACAAAAGGGACTCCCAAGCTGGCTCATTTCAGAATGAATGAGTCCATCATTCTTCCATTGAGAGGTAACTTTCACTTTTTTTTTTTTTTGAGTCGGAGTCTCACTCTGTCACCCAGACTGGAGTGCAGTGGCCGCTCCCGGCCACCACAGCCTCGACCCGCCGGGCTCCGGCGATCCTTCTGCCTCAGCCTTCCGAGTAGTTCCGGCTACTATGGGTGCGCGCTACCATGCCCGGCTAATTTTTTTTTCTTTTTTCTTTTTTTTTATATATTGTAGAGATGCGGTCTTGCCAAGTTGCCCAGGCGGGTCTCAAACCCGCGGGCTCAGGCAATTCACTCACCTCGGCCTCCCAAAGGTGCGGGATTACAGGCTGAGCCACCCAGCCCAGTTAACTTTCACTTTTTAAAAAAGTAACCAGATAGCTCAGTGTATGCTCTTTATTTGGGGCTTTTAAGTTTGAGATATCGGAACTAAGTCGATTGCTGAGGCTCGACTCCCGCTGTGGGCGTGGGACTTGTCTGTTCCCCCCAGAACGTCTCACTAGGGATGAAACTTCAGAATCTGCAGAATCTGCCTTGTTCACTGTTTACTGCTAAACTGTACCCAGTGCACAGTAGGCATGTTAAAAATATTAAATGGGGCCGGGCGGGTTGGCTCAAGCCTGTCATCCCAGCACTTTGGGAAGCCGAGACGAGAGGACTGCCTGAGTTCAGGGGTTCGAGACCAGCCAGGGCAACTTGGTAAGACCTCGTCTCCACAATAAATCACAAAAACTAGCCAGGTGTGGTGGCGTGCGTCTGTAGTTCCAGCTACTTTGGAAAGCTGAGGTGGAAGGCTCCCCTGAGCCCAGCAGGTCGAGGCTGCGGTGGCCATGAGCATGCCACTGCACTCCAGCCTGGACGACAGGAATGAGACTCCAACTCAAAAAAACAATTAAATGGAGGGATGGGTGAGTTGATGGATGGGCGGATGGGTGGGTGAATGGATGGATGTGTTTGGGGCGTTGGGTGGGTGGCTGGATGGATGGATACGTGTGGGTGTGTGGGTGGACGAGTTCAAGTGCATTGCCACTAGATGGCAGAGTTTCCTTGGATCTGTGCTGCGAACCTTCCCAGGCTTTTTTTTTTTTTTTGAGTTGGAGTCTCACTCTGTCGCCCAGACTGGAGTGCAG
>NW_007074854.1:23246-29489 GCF_000164805.1 Carlito syrichta
CCGATCCTTCCGCCTCAGCCTTCCCAGTAGCCGGAATTACAGGCAGGCACTACCACGCCCGGCTGATTTTTTTGATTTATGGTAGAGATGAGGGCTCGCCAAGTTGCCCAGGCGGGTCTCGAACCCGCGGGCTCAGGCGATCCACTCACCTCGGCCTCCCAAGGCGCGGGATGACAGGCGGAGCCACCGAGCCCGGCCTTCTCGGGCTTCTTAACCAGCCTAGGGGAAGGTGGCGGTTGTACCCCAAGGTCAAGTCCACCACACAGGCCTGAACGTCCCTGAGCCGGGCCCCGCCCCCCCAGCTGCTTCCTCAGCCTCCACCAATCTCCCAGAGTGTCGAGAGCCACGGGACTGTCTCTTGGGAAATAATCTGAGGCATCATGTGTTCTAGTCCCACTTCCCTAGTTTCTGTGTCAATGCCTTGAAGGACAGACTTGATCTGGGCACTGAGTGCAGCCCTCAGCAATGGGCTTAGTTCAGCCGTCTCAGCTTTGGGAGCCAAAAATAAAACACACTGAGCTACTTGTTCATTCAAAAAAAAAGGAATGAAAATGAGCATTTCCCCAGCAGACAACGTCACCTGCCTGCTCACGCGTGAGCCAGCCATGCCCTGATCCCACTCCCCGCCGGCTGTGGCTGACCTGGAGGGTTTGTCCCTCGCTCACATGGCCCGTTCAGCCCCAAGAAGCCGGAAGGCTCCCCGCTTTCTGCAAACTGACTGCCATTTCATCCTCAAACCCGACCCCTTCTCCAGTGGGCCACAAGCCCAGCTGACCCGGACTTTTGCCCTCATTGTAAGTGGCTGGTTTTGATTTTATGTGTGATCGATGTATTATTTTTTTGGTGGACACGTATTTCTGTGGCATCTCTGTCCAGGAATGAAACTGCTGGGTCACAGGGCAGGAGTGGAGATGTTCTGGCCGCCTTTCTGTCACTGAGACCTGACATAATTCCACAGTCGTTGGGGAACGTGGGATCTCAGGTCTCTGACATGTTCAGGACTTGCTTACGTCACAGGTTGTAGTTTACCCTGGTCCATGTTCAAGGTGCATTTGAAGATGATGTGTGCGTGCTGTACAGGAGGTGACAGATTCTCTCTCCCACGCTGAAAGGTCCTGGCTGCCAACTCGTTGCTGGCTCTTGTCTCCTCCCGGCATTTATCAGGCGCTGAAAGGCTCCGCTCCATCCGGGCCTTGGACAGTCGAGTTGCCGTGCATTTTAGCCACACTCAAAACATACCTCTTCATACAGAAGTAGCATAAGCACCTTCTAGCTATCATTCATTCATGCAGGAAGCACTGGCTGCACGCATATGACATAGAGCCCAGTTCAAAACAAATATCAAAACAAATAAGGCATTTTCACTCTCAAAAACTAGACATGCAATCAGATAAAGTACAATGACATACATTAAAATGCATAGTAGGCTGGACACGATGGCTCAGCCCGTAATACCAGCACTTTGGGAGGCCGAGGCGAGAGGATTGCCTGAGTCCAGGGGTTCAAGACCAGCCTGGGCAACTTGGCAAGACCTCGTCTCTACAATGAATTAAAAAATAAGTTGGGTGTGGTGGTGCACGTCTGTAGCTCCAGCTACTTGGAAGACTGAGGCAGAAGGATCACTGGAGCCCAGCAGGTTGACCCTGGGGTGGCTGTGAGTGTGCCACTGCATTCCAGCCTGGGCAATGGAGTGAGACTCCGACTCAAAAAAAAATGCATAGTAGCCTAGTGAAAATAAATCACATGGGTCTTTTGTCAAACTGGAATTTCAAAATATTCTGGAATACAGATGACCCCAGCTTTGAGTCATCATCTCCAAATTAGAACGCTTGGCGAGGCCTCCCAGGCTGTTGTGAACATTCGGAGTGAATCTAGCTATATACATATAGCAATTCTTTAGTGCAGCTCCTGGTCCACATTAGGTGCTCAATAAATGCTCTTTTCCTTCTCTGTGATAGAGGCATAAACAAAAGCTTTGTGGGAGCTCAGAGGAAGGAACGCCCAGCTGACAGTTTCCTGAAAACTGCAAAGAGCTGAACATTGGAGTTGGGACTAGAGGGGAGAACGGAAACTTGGAGACACAGAAGAATCTGCGAACCCCTGACCGAGGGCAAGCAGACAGAGAGGCGCGCAGGTCGGGTCCTCTGGGAGGAGGGTGCTGGGGCAGGGGGTGCGAGAGGCTTGGGGGGAGATAACACCATCAACAGGAGCCTGGCGAGAGGACCAGGAGGGCCATGCTGGGTGGGACAGCTCCCACACTCCAAGTCGCGCCTCAGCCCACCGAGCAGGGGCGCCAGAGCCAGGTCACCTGCCAGAGCAGCCCTGTGCTTGCCAGAACTATCCACGGCCGGTGCCCCTCCAGGACTGGCAGGGCCTCAGCTCCAAGGTCACAGAGCCCAAAGGCAGAAACAGCTGCAGGCTGTCAGCGCTCGGCCCTCTTGGGAGGAGAAACCTGAGGGCACGCCTCCACGTCTGCCACAGAGGTATTTTGTTTTGCTTCCTTCCTTTCTCCCTTCCTTCCTTCCAGGGTCATCATGCCCAGACGCTGCGCCTGGCACTTTTAAAATTTATTCTTTGGCCCGGGGCAGTGGCTCGCGCCTGTAGTTCCAGCACTTTGGGAGGCCGAAGCGAGAGCATTGCCTGAGCCCACGGGTTCGAGACCGGTCTGCGCAACTTGGTGAGACCTCATCTCTACAATAAGTCAAAAAATTAGCTGGGCCTGGTGATGCATGCCTGTGGTTCCAGCTACTTGGAAACTCGGGAATGGGAAGGATCACCTGAGACCAGCAGGTCGAGGCTGCGGTGGTCAGGAGCGTGCTACTGCCCTCCAGCCTGGGTGACAGAGTGAGACTCCAACTCAAAAACAAATAAATAAATAAATAAATTACATTTCTTCTTCACTCTATGAAAAAGATACCTGCACACACATGTTTATTGCAGCATTATTCACCATAGCAAAAACACAGAACCAACCGTGCCGCCCATTGTAAGAGGACTGGATTAAAAAATTGTGGTATATATACATAATGAAATATTACACACACACAAAGAAGAAGAAAATGGCCGGGCTCGGTGGCTCAGCCTGTAATCCCGCGCCTATGGGAGGCTGAGGTGAGCGGATTGCCTGAGCCCGTGGGTTCGAGACCCGCCTGGGCAGCGAGACCTCATCTCTACAATAAATCAAAAAATCAGCCGGGCGTGGTAGCGCATGCCTGTAATTCCGGCTACTCGGAAGGCTGAGGCGGAAGGATCGCCAGAGCCCAAAGAAAATTAAGAACTTGGCAACAACTTGGGTGGATTTAGAGTCTATAATACTGGGTGCGCTGCCACAGAAACAAAGAACTGAGTATCACATGTTTTCACTCATAAGTGGACCTTGAACAACTGTCATGATACTGTAAGAAAGGGACTGGCAGTAGTGGGAAACTGCCAGGGGAGGGGGGACACCCCCCATCGACAAGGGACACCCCCCATCCACAAGGCATCATGGACATTTGTATACCCTACCCTGAATCGTACCCCACATATTCAAAATTAAAAAATAAAATAAATAAAAATTTATTCTTGACCAGGCGTCCTGCAAGCTGATCATCCCAGCACTTTGGGAGACTGAGGTGAGAGGACTGCCTGAGCCCATGGGTTCGAGACCAGCCTGGGCTACTCGACGAGACTTCATCTCTACAATAAATCAAAAAATTAGCCAGGTGTGGTGGTGCATGCCTGTAGTTCCAGCTACTTGGACGGCTGAGGTGGAAAGATCGCCTAAGCCCAGCAGGTCGAGGCTGTAGTGGCCATGAGTGTGCCACTGCCCTCCAGCCTAGGCGACAAAGTAAGAGTCCGACTAAAAAAAAAAAAATTATTCTTGCTGGGCGCAGTGGCTCATGCCTGTAATTCCAGTACTTTGAGAGGTCGAGGCGAAGGGATTGCTTGAGCTCAGGTGTTAGAGACCAGCCCTGGCAACACAGAGAGACCTCACCTCTACACAAAAAATTTTAAAAATAAACCAGGTGTGGTGGTGCATGCTTATAGTCCCAGTTACTCGGGAGGCTGAGGCAGAAGGATTGCCTGAGCCCAGGAGGCGAAGGCTGTGGTGAATCATTTGTGTGCCACCGCACTCTATCCTGGGTGACAGAAAGAGACTCTGACTCAAGAGAGGTCGATCAGTCAATCAATCAATCAATCAAATAATTTTTTTTTTTTTGAGTCAGAGTCTCATTCTGTCGCCCAGACTGGAGTGCAGTATCACGCTCCCGGCCACCGCAGCCTTGCCCTACTGGGCTCTGGTGATCCTTCCGCCTCAGCCTCCCAAATAGCCAGAACTACAGGCGTGCACCACCATGTCCAGCTAATTTTTGATTTATTGTAGAGACGAGGTCTCGCCAAGTTGCCTGGGCAGGTCTTGAACCCGTGGGCTCTGGTAATCCACTTGCCTCAGCCTCCCAGAGTGCTGGGATTACAAGCTGAGCCACCGAGCCCAGCTCAAATAATTCTTAAAACAGCCCTGTAAGATGGGTAACAGCCCCAGTTTTCAGATGAGAAAAGTGTGCTTCGGACCACGCTCTTCCCCAGCTGCCTGCTTACAATGGTGTCGCGGTGGCCGTTGACTGAGCAAGTGGGAGTTCCTCCAGGAACGGGACACGGTGTGAGATTCGGAGGCAGGGAGGCGCGAGGTGCGGACAGACTGGAACTCGCAGAGTCAAAATCGTGGTGACCACGATCCTCTAACACCCTTGAAAGGGAACTTTCCAAGGCGACATGGGTGCCATTGGGATCACGGGACTCTCCTAGTGGGAATTTTCCGTGGTTTCCTGTGTGTCTGGGTCACTCCAGGCCGCTGTAATGCATTCAACAACAAACCCTTCTTTTCTCATGGCTTTGGAGGCTGGGGGCCGAGACTGAGGTGCATCTGGAATCTCCCGGCTAAAGATGGCGTCTTCCCACGGTGTCTTCACATGGCAGAGAGCCGGGGGAGAGGAAGCCAGCCCTCCCGACACTGCCCTTCAAGGCCCTCGGCCACCCGGGGGGCCCTGCCCGTGGCCCTACGTCTAACACCATCACATCGAGACTTAGGGCTTCAACACATGAATGTGGCGAGGCTGGGGGGGCATGACATTCATCTGTAATGTCACTGGACTCCCCTTGCCACGGCCTTTGAGGCCCAGCCTGACTTGGCCCTGACTGAGCCTCAACATGGAGCTGCTCTGCCCCCGGGGGACCCCTGGCCCTGTCTGGAGATGTTTTTGGTGATCACAAGAGAGGTGGCGGGGACGGTGTTATTGGCATGGAAAGGGATACGGCCGAGCATCCTGCCTGCCCAGGAGGGCCCCACAGCAAGGACTGTCCAGTCCCGAATGCTGTGCCAAGGCTGAGAACCGCCCGCCACTCTCTCCTGGGTCGGGCTAGGCCCCTCCACCAAACTCCAATCACACGTCCCCAGGGGCCTCCGCTCACTTCCCACCTTCTGGAAGCTTGTCTCGCTGCGCAGTCCACCTGGCCTCTCGGCTACCTGGGGAGGTGACAGCCAGGTGTGATTCTCCCCAGCCCGCCTGTGGTCTCCTCTCACGCACTCGTGTCTGTCTCATGACACCCCCCATGCACACATCCCACCCCACCCTGTGTCTGTCTCTGTGACATTCGCCCCCACGCCTGCATCCAGGCCCATCTGAATGGTTACTTCTTGTTGTTTCTTTCTCTCTAAGCTATAAGCTTCTCACACTCCGTTCCCTTCGACTGCCAAGGTCTCAGCACTGTCTAAGCGCTCACGACACACCCCAGGGAATGAATGACATTATGCTAAATCCCAGAAGCACCCAGAGGGAAATTTATTTTTCTTTTCTTGTCTTTTTTTCAAATAGCTTTGGGGGAGACGAAAAGTTTTTGGTCTGAGCTTTAAGGGAACCCACCACCCCACCAGGGCCCATCGTACGTACCTAAAGAGTGATTTTTTTTTTTGGTTCCTCCACATCCCTTCCCACAGAGGGAAATGTAATGGCAGTTTACTACAGTGTGGCATTTGTCATTTATTTTGTCATTGATTGTCCCCATTTTTAGCCATCCGTTTTTATCAGACACTGTCTTCTAACATGTGCCTTGCCGTGGAGAATATCTCATTTTTATTTCTTTTTCTTTTTTCTTTTTTTTTTGAGTTGGCGTCTCACTCTGTTGCCCAGACTGGAGTGCAGCGACCGCTCCCAGCCACCGCAGCCTCGACCTGCCGGGCTCCGGCGATCCTTCTGCCTCCGC
>NW_007074854.1:30013-55157 GCF_000164805.1 Carlito syrichta
ACACACAAAATCAGCCGGGCATGGTGGCCCACATCTGGAGTCCCAGTTGCTCAGGAGGCTGAGGCAGGAGGATCACCTGAACCCAGAAGGTTGGGCAGGGGTGAGCTGTGATCGTGCCACTGCACTCCAGCCTGGGCGACAGAGTGAGACCCCGGCTGAAAAAATAAAAAGTGAATGATAAACTACTTGTGAATAATGCGTCAACCTGCTTCCAGGGTCTTTCTCACCCGCCTGCCTCCTCCCCACCCTGCTCCCTCCCCTGACTACCCCGGTAGTCTTGCTGCCCCACAAGTCCTAGGCTCAATCTCCCCTCTCCCGTGTCTTTCTCTCTTTTTTTTTTGAGTTGGAGTCTCACTCCGTCGCCCAGGCTGGAGTGCAGTGGCACGCTCCTGGCCACGGCAGCCTGCCGACCTGCTGGGCTTCAGCGACCCTTCTGCCTCAGCCTTCCAAATAGTTGAAACTACAGGTGTGCGCCACCACACCCAGCTAATTTTTTTGTTTGTTGTAGAGACAAAGTCTCGCCATTTTGCCCACGCTGATCTTGAACCCCCAGGCTCAGGCAATCCTCTCACCTCCGCCTCCCAAAGTGCTGGGATGACAGGCGTGAGCCACCGCACCCGGCCCCTCCCGTATCTTTCAGGGCACATCCTCTGCTTTCTAGTGCAGTGTCTCCCCTCTGCAGTTCAAGCTCATGGGGACAGGACTTGGCCTATCTCAGGCACAGCAGGCCCAGTGCCCAGAAAAGGGCTCTTAGTCAATACTGCTGGGTGAGAGATGAACAGATGAGTTCTGGAATGCAGAGGAGGGGACACAGTCACAGGGAAAAGGTGAGAAATCTCCACGCACCAACTGCCCACCCCATGGAAAGCTGCCTTCCAGGCTGGACACAGGGGCTCACGCCTATCATCCAAGCACTTTGGGAACCGAGGAGGGAAGGGTGCTTGAGTCCAGGAATTCGAGACAAGCCTGGGCAACATTGCAAGACCCGATTTCTCTCTTTTTTTTTGAGTTGGAGTCTCACTCATCACCCAGGCTGGAGTGCAGTGGCACGCTCCCGGCCACCCCAGCATCGACCTGCCGGGCTCCAGTGATCCTTCTGCCTCAGCCTTCCAAGGAGCTGGAACTACAGGCGCGCTGCCACACCCGGCTAATTTTTTATTCATTGTAGAGACAGGTCTCGCCAGGTTGCCCGGGCTGGTGTCGAACCCACGGGTTCAGGCGATTCACTCGCCTCGGCCTCCCAAAATGCTGGGATGACAGGCTGAGCCACCGAGCCCGACACAAGACCCCATTTCTACAAAAAATAAAACAATTTTATTTGTGCATGGTGGTACATGCTTGTGGTCCCAGGTATTTGGGAGGCTGAGGCGAGAGGTCACCTGGGCTCAGGAGGTCGAGACTGCGGTGAGCTGTGATCATGCCACCACACTCCGTCCTGGGCAAAAAAGAGAGACCTTGACTCAAAAACAACAAACCAACCAGCCAACCAAAAACTGCCTTACTGAAAGGAAGGAGAAGACAGTATAATTTCCTCTGGTCCGTGTTGCCATCTTTGCTAGGAAGAGCGTGTTTCAAGCCAACCTTGGCTGAGTTTCCTGTGTCCTGTGGTACCTCTCACTGCCTCCCCTCCTCGACCTCTCTGTTCTTACGGAGGGCTGGTGCCAACAGCACTGAGAGAGCTTACCTGAGCTTCTGGTGGGAAGGAGCACCCCGGAACAGGACACAGCTAGAGGCAGTGAAAGCTGATCTTGTGCTCAAACCTCCTCTTGGTGAACCTATTATAGTCTTAGATCCAGTGAAGCCCTCTGAGGACATTTCTTTCTGAGTTGGAGTCTCACTCTGTCGCCCAGGCTGGAGTGCATTGGCACACTCACGACCACCCCAGCGTTGACCTGCTGGGCTCTGATGATCCTTCCGCCTCAGCCTTCCAAGTAGCTGGAACCACAGGCGTGTGCCACCACACCCAGCTAATTTTTGGATTTGTTGTAGAGATGAGGTCTTACCAAATTGCCCAGACTGGTCTCAAACCCGTGGGCTCAGGCAATCCTCTCACCTCCGCCTCCCAAAGTGCTGTGATTATAGGCATGAGCCACTGCGCCTGGCCCCTGAGGACATTTTAAATGCCCTCAACAACTAAGAACATCTTGGGGAGACTTGCTGTGGAAGGGAGACGCTCGGTTCATGATGACTACGGTTCTGAACCTTGCCAAACAGATCATCTTCCTAACTTTTTGTTATTAATTATAACTTGTTTTTTAATTATAGAGATGTGGGGTACAGGTCAGGATTAGCTGTGCAAGCTAATTATTTATAATTATTAGCTGTACAAGCAGCCTTCGTGCGGGTGAAGTTTGGGTCTCAAACTGGTCCTCACTTCCCTTGGTTTACGACTAGGCACTCTTTGTGATGTTACATGCCCTCTCCCTTCCTCTCTTGACGTTATCCATTGACTGTGCTGTTGTAATAAATGTTCGGGTCCCACTCATGAGTGAGAACAATGTGGAATTCAGTTCTTGGTGTCTGTGATAGATCACTAGGTATGATGGTCTCCAACGCCACCTAATTTGCTGCAAAGGCCCTGATTTTGTCCTTCTTTAGGGCTGTAATAGTACTCCATCGTGTATATGCACCACATTTTCTTTATCCAGTCCTCTTCGATGGGCAGCGGGGTTGGTTCCTTGTTTTTGCTCTTGCAACTAGTGCTGCAATAAACATGCGTGTGCAGGTGTCCCTTTTGTAGAACAACTTATGTTCCTCCAGGTATATTCCCAGGAGAGGGATTGCTGGATCATATGGAAGGTCAATTTTTCGTTCTTTTAGGGATCCTGGTGGGGTTTTGAGCTGTCTTGCCATAACCGGGCAGGGAATGCTAGTGAAGAAACAGAAGGATAATCCTTCCTCAGTACTTGGCAGTCCTAATGGGGCAACATTGTCTTTATTTTATTTTATTTTATTTATTTATTTATTTTTTTGAGTTGGAGTCTCACTCTGTCGCCCAGACTGGAGTGCAGGGGCCGCTCCCGGCAGCCGCAGCCTCGACCAGCTGGACTCCGGCGATCCTTCCGCCTCTGCCTTCCGAGTAGCTGGAATTACAGGCATGCGTTACCATGCCCGGCTGATTTTTTGATTTATTGTAGAGATGAGGTCTCACTGCCCAGGCGAGTCTCGAACCCACGGGCTCAGGCAATCCACTCACCTCAGCCTCCCAAAGGCACGGGATTATAGGCTGAGCCACCGAGCCCGGTTTATTTTGTTTCTAAATGTGCAACGGCAGGCCTTCTACTCTGGCTGCCTGGTGAATGTGATTAATACAACACCATCCTGTTTGAATTTCTGTCTAAACATGAGTCAGCAGTTTTACGCTGAGCTGGAGTCTATAGAAAGAGTAATTAACCACAAAGACAATTACAGTTTACGTAGGAGTTTACAAATCTGAGACAGTGGAAAAGTTAACCTTCAAAAAAAAAAAACACCCAACATTCCCTGAAACATCCTGACCTTTTATAACTATAATACATGCTTTCTTTTTTTTTTTTTTAAACATACTTGTCAGGTCGTGGTTTTGTATTTAAAATAAACTATGCTCTAATTGACGTCAGAATATTTTAGTTTCTTCTTGGGAGTTTCATCATCTTTGCAGCTAAATTAACAAAATGAAAGAAAAGTAAAAATACAACAAAGCTATAGGTTCTACTTGGGTTTTTTACTTTAAGGCAACCCCCACCATCCTGAAGCATCACCTGGATTTTGCTTTCCTGCCACTAGAAGGTGCTGGCAACACCATTAACGAAAGTTCACTGTCCAATGTGACTGAGGGAAGCATATTTGTATGTTCATCTTTGTAAAATGTACTGATGGTAGTTTGGTTTGAAAAGATAACATATGGTGGTCTGGCTTTTGTTTTTTTTTTTGAGTTGGAGTCTCACTCCGTTGCCCAGGCTGGAGTGCAGGGGCTCGCTCATGGCCACCGCAGCTCGACCCGCTGGACTCTGGTGATCCCTCAGCCTTTGAAGTAGCCAGAACTACAGGCTCATGCTACCACACCGGCTAATTTTGAAAAAAAATTTATTGTAGAGATGAGGTCTCGTCAAGTTGCCCAGGCTGGTCTCGAACCTGCAGGCTCAGGCAATCCACTCGCCTCAGCCTCCCAAAGTGCTGGGATGACAGGCTGAGCCCCTGAGCCTAGCCAGTGGTCTGTTTTGACTCTAACACCCGAATGAGAAAACACCTCATTATAAATGTTGTTACTAATGTTCAATCTAGAAAAGTGATAAAAAGAAATAATGCCACTGGGCACAGTGGCTCACGCCTGTAATCCCAGCACTTTGGGAGGCCGAGGCGAGAGGACTGCCTGAGCCCACAGGTCTGAGACCAGCCTGGGCAACTTGGCAAGACCTCATCTCTACAATAAATCAAAATATCACCAGGCATAGTGGTGCACCCCCATAGTTCCAGTTACTAGGAAGGCCAAGGCAGAAAGATCACCTGAGCCCAGCAGGTTGAGGTTGCGGTGGCAGTGAGCGTGCCTCTGTACTCCAGCCTGGGCAACAGAGTGAGACTCCAACTCAAAAAGAAAGAAAGAAAGAATGCCTATGAAAACTAAGATAAGACTACCTCTTAGTTTCAAACATATTAAAATAAACTGGCCTGTACTCTTGGACTCAGTGACAGTGGTTCTTGAAATCTGAACTAGGATAAAATATCAGACAGGTGAACAAAAAAATGAATGGAAAAGATACTTGTCTCAACATTGTTTAAGACACTGTATAATGGCCGTTTGCTGCTGTCACTACACAACTAGACACTGCATCACCATGCAACAATGTGTAGACCTATGTCTGTTGCTATGGAAAGCTGTCCACACAATATTATGAAGTTACAAATGCAGGTTCAAAACAGATTTCAAATCTCATTTAAAGAATCGGGTCAGGCACGATGGCTCAGCCTGTCATCCCAGTACTTTGGGAGGCGGAGGCGAGAGGATTGCCTGAGCCCAGGGTTTGAGACCAGCCTGGGCAACTTGGCGAGATCTCGTCTCTACCATAATCAAAAAATTAGCCGGGTGTGGTGGCTCACGCCAGTAGTTCCAGCTGCCCGAAGGCTGAGGCAGAACGATCACCTGAGCCCATCAGGTCGAGGCTGTGATGGCCGTGAGCATGCCACTGCTCTCCAGCCTGGTGACAAAGAGTGAGACTCTAACTCAAAAAAAAAAAAAAAAAAAAGAATCGAATGATAGAGAAAAACATGGGAAACAGTCACGAAAGTGATGATTGTTTTTAGATGATGTGATTCTTTGTGATCTTTGTTTTCTGGTTGTGTGATCGTGCAGAAAAAAATTGAACTCTGTACTTCCATTTCTTTTCTTTTTAATTTTTCTTCTTTCTTCCTTTCCTTTCCTTTCCTTTTCTTGAGTCAGGGTCTCACTCTGCCACTCACTCTGGCTGGAGTACGGTGGCACAATCACAGGTCCCTGTGGCCCCACTCTCCCAAGTATCTGGGACTACAGGCACATGCAATCACACCCAGTTCATTTTTTGATGTTTGTGGAGACGAGGCCCCACTATATTGCCCAGGCTGGTCTCGAACTCTTGGACTCAAGCGATCCTCCCGCCTCAGCCTCCCAAAGTGCTAGGACTCCAAGGTCTGGGCCACCACACCCTGCCTCGACTTCCTCATTAGCAAAATGGAGGCAGTGAGACGTCCTACCTCACTGACAATGTGAGGAACTTCAACATGTCTGTAGGCGTAAAGCACATGGGAGAGTGTTGGACACATAAAAACACTCAAAAACTATAAACTCCCATAATTGTTACCCTAATTGTATTTTCTGATTTTATGAATTGTGTGCGTTGATGTTATAATCAGAAAATTCAATAAGCTGCTTTTCTAAAAACAACAGTTCACACGGAGGAGACGGGAACTAGATGCATTCCCATGTATAAGAATAGAAAGTCAGCCGGGCTCGGTGGCTCAGCCTGTAATCCCTCGCTTGGGGAGGCTGAGGTGAGTGGATTGCCTGAGCCCACGGGATTGAGACCCGCCTGGGCAACTTGGTGAGACCTCAAAAATTAGCCGGGCGTGTAGTTCCAACTACTTGGAAGGTGGAGGTGGAAGGATGGGCGGAGCCCAGCAGGTCGAGGCTGCGGTGGCCAGGAGCGGCCACTGCACTCCGATCTGGGCGACAGAGTGAGACTCCAACTCAAAAAAAAAAAATAGTAAGTCACTTAATTCCCATTTACCCCAAAAGTTAAAATAGTCAGGTCTCTTTAATGTGGAATTTTCTAATAAGAATTCATTTACCACATTAGGCTTCTTAGTGTTCATTCAGGGTATAAACGGTAAAAATTAAACAAGAGCCCAGCCTATGTGTAGTAAGAGCTCAAAATGTGTTGTGGATGTAACAAAGAGGTCATTTTTCTTTTCTCTCTTTTTTTTAGAGACAGGGTCTTGCTCTGTTGCCCAGGCTGGAGTGTAGTGATGCAATCATGGCTCCCTGCCACCTCATACACGTGGGCTCAAGCGATCCTCCAGCCTTGGCCTCCCAGAGCACTGGGATTGCAAGCGTGAGTCACTGCACACAACCAAGAGGTGATTTTATTTTATTTTTTATTTCTTTTATTTTTTATTTTTTTCGAGTTGGAGTCTCACTCTGTCGCCCAGACTGGAGTGCAGTGGCCGCTCCCGGCCACCGCAGCCTCGACCTGCTGGGCTCCAGCGATCCTTCCCCTCAGCCTTTCAAGTAGCTGGAATTACAGGCGCGCGCTACCACGCCTGGTTAATTTTTGATTTATTGTAGAGATGAGGTCTCGCCAAGTTGCCCAGGCGGGTCTCGAACCTACGGGCTCAGGCAATCCACTCACCTCAGCTTCCCCAAGAGGTGATCATGCTGATACTTTACACCAGAGCTCTCTGTGGGTAAAGAATACTCTTTGCGGGGGAACAGAGGTATTTGGATAGGTCAGTGCCTGGGCATATGTGGATACCAAAGCCCAGGGGTAGATGGGTCAGTGCTTTGCAGAGAAAAGGAAGGTGGGGCAGTTTGACGTGAGCAGAAGATGAGAAGGGGAAGGTGAGAGAAGGAAAAGGGAGGGAGGAAGGGGGAGGGAGGGGAGAGTGGGAGGAAGAGGCCGGATGAAGCGCAGGGGGAGGAGAGTCTGCAAGGACTTCCTGGAAACGCCCAAGCCATTGCGGACAGTCCAGGACGTGCCTGTCCCCGACGACTCTGCGGAGTCCACGTCCTCTGGCTGAAAAGGCTGGATTTCACATCCATGTTGATGCCAGCGGGCAGAGGTAGCATGTTCGGGCGAGGCTTCAGGAGCCCAGGGGGCTACAAGACCACGTGCACTTCCAAAAGCTCAGGGACATCTTGGGCACTCTGGACCGTGCGACTTGGCTCAAGATGTGAGATCTCCAGGAAGCAGCACCCAGGTTACAAAAAAAAGAAAGGGAGAGAGAGAGATCACACATATGAGAAGAGAAAGAGTTGAAGGGTGGAGAGAGAGATCAGTTATGTTTATGAAAACCCAACTACAGGCCGGGAGCAGTGGCTCACGCCTGTCATCCTAGCACCTTGGGAGGCGGCGCAGGCGAGAGGATTGCCTGAGACCAGGGGTTCAAGACCAGCCTGGGCGACTTGGCGAGACCTTGTTTCTACAATCAATAAAAAAAATCAGCCGGGCATGGTAGCGCACGCCTGTAGCTCCAGCTAATGGGAAGGGTGAAGAGGGAGGATCACCGGAGCCCGGCAAGTTGAGGCTGTGGTGGCTGTGAGCATGTGTACTCCAGCCTGGGCCACAGAGTGAGACTCCACCTCCAAAAGAAAAAAAACAACCCAGCTACATCTGTATCTTTAATCCTGTGCGAGTCACATTTCCTGTGGACTCTCCCAGTTCCTCCCTGTTTCTGGTCACTGATCCCAAGTGGTCCAACACCCCGGACAAGTGAGTGTCTTCAGTCACAGGAAACTCAGAGCCTTGGAGGAAAGTCCCTTCCGTGTTTGAACATCTCTGTGGTTAGGAAGTGCTTCAGATTGAGCTAAAGTGCTTATGTGTTCATTCACCTAACAGATATTCAGTGTCTCCTAAGTGCCAGGCCCTGTTCCATGTGCTGGATACAATGTCCTTGCTCTCATCAGACTCGTCCCGAGTGGGTGCAAAGCCTCAAAGAGCAGAGGCTACACAGGACACCAGGTGGTGTGGGAACACGGCCTGTGTACTCCCCTAGCAATACTGAGAAGGAGAATGAATAACTCGCAGGGTGGATGTGTGGGCTGCAGGGGTAAATGCATGAGCTTGCAGCTTCTAATCTTCTGTGGACGATGGTGCAGGTGGCAACAAGAAAAGCCCCCAGGGCTTTGGCATCCACATCTGGGCGACGTGGAGAGACCCAAGCAGTCGCCCAGCTGCAGACCCAGCCCCCACTTTGTCCTGTAGAGTCGAGGCTCTTCCTCAGCAAGAAGGCAGTCTTCCCGCTTGAAGGTCGCCCCTCTGCTCCACACAGTGGACACGGAGTCCTTCCTCACTCCCCTGGGAGCGGCTCCCTCTCACACCCTGGCTGCGAGACAGTGGCCACGGGGCCGAGGATCTGCTGGGACTGGCTGGCTAGCGGCAGCAGTCGCAGTCCTCACTCACCAGCAGGACAGAGGCTTCAGGGTGGCCAGGTGTCACCTGCTGGACTGGACTTTCGCTGTCCCTTGGGAGGAGGGGGAGCCGCCCAGGGTGCTGTCCAGGGAAAGGGGTTCACGCAGGTCCTGGGTTCCAGCAATGACAGTACAGAGACTACTGCCGGCATGACACCCTTTCCTGGGGCCATGTGCGCTCCCTGCGCCCTGCCTCAGCCCAAGCCGGTAGGGCCTCGGGTGAGCACAAGTTATGCTACAAACCCCATCTCTGCAGTTCTGTTCTTGAGCTATTTTATGCCCTGGTGAGGCTAATTAAAACCACAAATCTCAACCGTTGGGTCTGCTGGAGTTCTATGATTATTATCACATCTACTGGCTACCAATCCTAGACTTCTGCTACCTGTAAAAATGGTGCCCGGTGTCCTCATCCAATCTGCTGTTGAGGATATTCACTAGAATATTGCAAAGGGTGGACTGGCTATCAGACCCCGAGGCATCATCTCCTAAGAGACGTCGTCCATATCTGCTGCAGGGAGATGAGAATCTGTCTAAAGAGCATGTGTCGGGTTGAACATTAGACACAAAGTGATACTATCATCCAAGCTGCTTGGGTCCATTTTGCCACAAAAATATTGTGAGAGTCGTTGCCAAGTGCTTTGATGAGACTCAGAGATCTGCGGCATGACCAAGTCTCGTCGGCTCATCAAAACAGGAAGTGGGTGTGTTGGCCCAGATTGTTCTATGTGACTGCAAGTTATCTCCGAGATCACTACTTCACTCGCCAAAAGCATGCATTTTCTAAAGGCCACCTTTGACAAACTCGTGTTAGGATCTTGCTTAAGATGGTTATTATTTTGCATAATCTGAATTGTCTATGGAATCTTCCCTCTTCCTTCTTTTTTTTTTTTTGTTGAGTCGGAGTCTTCCTCTGTCACCCAGGCTGGAGTGCAGTGGCATGCTACTCACGGCTACCATAGCCTTGACCTGTTGAGCTCAGGCGATCCTTCTGCCTCAGCCTTCCAAGTAACTGGAACTACAGGTGCACACTACCATGCCTGGCTAATTTTTTTTTTTTTTTTAATTGTAGAGACAAGGTCTCACCAAGTTGCCCAGGCTGGTCTCGAATCCCTGGACTCAGTCAATCCTCTAGCCTTGGCCTCCCAAAGTGCTGGGATTACAGGCTTGAGCTATCACACCCGGCAAGGATTTTTTTGTTAAAGCCACATGTCCAAGACAGAAACAAAAAATATTTAGAACTGCCATCGACTTTTTTACAGCATGCTCCATTATCTTGACTTCTGCTTCTTTCTTTTTTTTTTTGAGTTGGGGTCTCACTCTGTCACCCAGACTGGAGTGTAGTGTCGTGACCAAGCAGATTATGGCTCACAGCAGCCTCAACCTCCTGGACTCGGCCATCCTCTTCCACCTCAGCCTCCTAGATAGCTGGGACTACAGGCACACACCAGATTTTGCTATGTTGCACAGGCTGGTCTTGAACCCCTGGGTTCAGCCTCCCAAAATGCTAGGATTATAGGCGTAAGCCACTGCACCTGGCTATTTCTTTCTCTTTTTTTTTGAGTTGGAGTCTCACCCTATGGCCCAGGCTGGAGTGCAGTGGCACACTCATGGCCACCCCAGCGTTGACCTGCTGGGCTCTGGTGAGCCTTCCGCCTCAGCCTTCCAAGTAGCGGGAACTACAGGTGCATGCTACCATGCCTGGCTAATTTTTTATTTATTGTAGAGACGAGATCTCGTCAAGTCACTCGGGCTGGTCTCGAACCCACAGACTCACGCAATCCACTCACCTCGGCCCCCCAAAGCTGAGCCACTGAACCTGGCTGGCTGTTTCCTTCTTACTGGTGTCCGCCACATCCTGTTTCTCCACTTGCAGGGGCCCGCCCCGCAAGGGTCGTGGGAAGTGTTGAAGGAGAGACGGATAGGCGAACGACAAAGATCATATACCGGACACCTGCTTCTTGAACAGATGACAATTTAATGCTGGTTGATACAGAGCTTTTGTACCATTCATGAAGCGGCAAGACAAAGAAAATCCTTTCACATGCATATCTTTTAAAAGTTACCAGCTAGTGGTCTTAGTAGCGAACAAACCAAGATTCTCATAGGCATTTAGACAACGTCTTATTCATAAAGCCAACAATGACACTCTCAGTCCAATGTCCCAAATTACAAATGTTTCAACTTAAAGTTTCTTTAAGTGTATATTTCTTTATGTGTCAGGAATATTCTCATCTTAGGCTCTTATGTTCTTCAGAGTCCTGTGATCGCCTCCCTTGTCCAGATGTCCTCGTTACTTTTCTCTTATCTTGCAGTGCTTGTTTCTAAAGAGAACTCAAAAGAAGCTTTTAGTAATGTTTCCCAGGCCCCTCAAGGTTACTTTCTGTTTTAGCTGATCTTGTCATAAAAGTGTCTGATTATTATATTATGAGTTCAGTGAAAACCTACTCTATAAATGTTAACTTAGAATTTTAACTATAGTATTAAGTAAAAACCTTAACATTAATCTTTATCCGAAGTCCGTGAAAACAGTGTTATAAATCACCTACATAACTCCTAGATAAGTGTTAGAATTTATAATGAATTCATAATGAACTGCTATAAACTTGTGCTTCTAAAAATCCTTATGTCTAAACACTAAACTGCATAATCCTAAATCAAATAAGGAGTGGATATACTTATATCATTTATTACTTCAGCAATATCTAGTAACTTATAACCAAGTGAAAGAAAGTATTCTTGATGTGCTTCAGAGTTTAACCCTTGCATATGTTAGAAAAGGTCAAGTGGCATAGTGGGAAAAATGGAAAAATAAACCATGACATTCTCAGGTTAGCTGTGAGTACTTCGCATAAACATGCGTGTACTTCTTCTTCCACGACTGCACAGAATTTCTTCAGCTGTACCAACAGCAAAGACGGAAGACAGAAGGGCCTCAGCTGCCCGGACTCGCTTTGCGGCCGGGGATCCTCAGCGCACCTGGACTTTGTCAATCAGGCGGGCCTCCAAGGCTGGCTCCCAACATCCACTGTGCAGGGAGTCAGGCTGTTCTGGGAGAAGCACTGACCAAGTAGCTGCTGCTGTCCCCAAAAGCTGAAGCCAGGCCACGGTGGTCTGCACTGGTTGAGAGCAGATGACGACGAGTCTGAGCTAATGTCCATCAAAGGACACAGCGTCCAATGCACAGCAAACAATGAGGAGGTCAAAACTGTGATTTGAGAGCAAGCCTGGTCCAAGCAAGCCAGAACCAAGGCTGCTGTGTCAGATATGGTAGCCATTAGCCACATAGGTGACCGAGAACTTGAAATGTGGCTAGCTAACACCGCCCAGGAAATCACATTTTATATTCAGTCTAATTTTAATGATTCTATATTTAAGTTAAAAGAATTGAACCAATCTAAAATATTTTTCTGTTAAACAGAACGCCATCGCTCTGCTGGGCTACATTTCACTTTAACTGTGCATCATGTAAGATGTCATTGTGACACTGTACGGTGCGCTGTAGGCACCTGTGTCATGTCACGAAAACACATCACCAGTCTAGGTAGTGTCCACGGAATGATTGGAATGTTTTTCCAACACACCGATGTAACATTGCAATGTGATGATTTGAATGTTATATACAGATAGCACAGATAAAGTGATACTGTATAAATTGTAATTGGTAATTAAATGGAAATATTTTTTTGGGGGGGTTGAAGTCTCATTCTGTCACCCAGGCTGGAGTGCAATGGCACGATCACGGGTACCACAGCCTTGACATGTGGGACTGCAGTCGTGAGCCACCACACCCGGCTGATTTTTTGATTTATGGTAGAGACAAGTTCTCGCCAAGTTGCCCAGGCTGGTCTCAAACTCCTGGGCTCCAGCAGTCCTCTTGCTTCTGCCTCCCAAAATGTTAGGGTGACAGGCGTGGGCCGCCATGCCCAGTAATACTTATTACTTTAATTATAACACAATTTATATTATTGTTCTAATTTAATAAGTAATTACAGGAAAAAACTTTAAAACTAAGGCATAGGCCGGGCTCAGTGGGTCAGCCTGTCATCCAGCACTTTGGGAGGCCAAGGTGAGTGAATTGCCTGAGTCTGCGGGTTCGAGACCCGCCCGGGCAACTTGGCAAGACGTGGTCTCTACAATAAAACAAAAATGAGCCGGGTGTGGTGGTGCGTGCTTGTAGTTCCAGCTACTTGGAAGGCTGAGGTGGAAGGATCGCCAGAGCCCAGCAGGTTGACACTGGGGTGAGTGTGTCACTGCACTCCAGCCTGGGCGACAGAGTGAGACTCCAACTGAAAAAACATGGGGCTCGAGACCTGCCTGGGCAACTTGGCAAGACTTCATCTCTAAAATAAAAAAAAAAAAAATTAGCCGGGCGTGGTGGTGCGTGCTTGTAGTTCCAGCTACTTGGAAGGCTGAGGAGGAAGGATTGCCGGAGCCCAGCAGGTCAAGGCTGTGGTGGCCGGGAGCGGCCACTGCACTCCAGTCTGGGCAACAGAGTGAGACTCCAACTCAAAAAACAAAAACAAGAACAACCAAAACAAAACTAAGGCATACTAACGATGTGGAATCAGAGTCGCACAGCCAACACTACAAACAGAACAGTAGAGAAAAAAAGCCGGGGAAAGGCACGTCTCAGATTTCACAATGACCAGGGACTGCGATTTGTTGTGGTAGGGCCAAACAAAAGCTACTGATTTGCTGCATAAAAGCTTTTACAAGAAGTACTAGAGACACTTTCAGAAACGACACTGAATTTGATAAGAAATTTCCTCTCAACAGTCAAAAAAGAATTACAAGAGGATGGGCGCAGTGGCTCACACCTGTCATCCCAGCACTTTGGGAGGCTGAGGTGGAAGGATTGCCTTTGCCCCGGGGTTTGAGACATGCCTGGACAACTTGGTGAGACCTCATCTCTACAATTAAAAAAAAATTAGCTGGGCGTGGTGGTGCAAAACTGTAGTTCCAGCTATTTGGAAGGCTGAGGCAGAAGGATTGCCTGAGCTCAGAAGGTCGAGGCTGAGGTAGCTGTGAGCATGCCACTGCACTCCAGCCTGGGCAACAGAGTAAGACTCCAATTCAAAAAATAAAAACAAAAAATAAAAATAAAAACAAAGATCAATTGATTCAAAATTTGAAAAATTGCAAGTACTTTTCTTTTTCTTTTTTTCTATTTTTTTAAGTTGGAATCTTACTCTGTTGCCCAGGCTGGAGTGTAGGCACACTCACAGCCACCGCAGCTTCAACCTGCTGGACTCAGGTGATCCTTCCACCTCAGCCTTCCAAGTGTTGCTTGCCAAAGCTTGTTGGATGAGTTCTAAGAGAATATTACTCTCTTGTCGACTCCAATTCATGATTTCCTTGAAACAAAAGAATATTTGCTGAATTCCACTAATGCAAGACGCCTGGCAGCACGACTCATGCTCTCTGGCTCACAGCACGTGTGTTGCCCAGTTGCTGGAATGCTGCCTGCTGATGGTCCTAAGCTGAGACGCTCCTCAGGCCTGTGCCCAGCAGACAGGAGCTGCCTCGCATGTGGCTTCCCGGGCAGCATTCTGAAACGCTATGGGCCAACGAGGCCCGGGTCCTGCAGTGGGAAACCTCTTTTTTTTTTATTAGTCGGAGTCTCTCTCTGTCCCCCAGGCTGGCGCGCAGGAGCCCGCTCACAGCCACCACAGCTTCGACCTGCTGGGCTCAGGTGATCCTTCTGTCTCAGCCATCCAAGTAGCTGGAACCACAGGTGCACACCACCACGCCTGGCTAATTTTTTGATTTATTGAGAGACGAGGTCTCGCCAAGTTACCCAGGCTAGTCTTGAACCTGTGGGTTCAGGCAATCCTCTCACCTCGGCCTCCCAAAATGCTGGGATTATAGGTGTGAGCCAATGCACCTGGCCAACAATGATATTCTAAAGATAACTTCTTGACTTGCCTTGCATTTCATCTAAGACAGAGGAAGTGGTCAGGTCTGACTTTCATTGTAATCAACATGGAAAAAGTGGTTGATAAAGTAAAAAAAAAAAAAAAAAAAAGCTGGGTGTGGTGGCTCAGCCTGTAACCCCAGCACTTTGGGAGGCTGAGGCGAGAGGATTGCCTGAGCCTGTGGGTTCTAGAACAGCCTGGGCAACTTTGGCGAGACCCCCTCTATAATAAATCACAAAAAAATTAGCTGGGGGGTTGGTGGTGGCCTGTACTTGGAAGGCTAAGGTGAAAGGATTGCCTAAGGCCAGCAGGTGGAGGCTGTGGTGGCCGTGAGCATGCCATTGTACGCCAGCCTGGGTGACAGAGTGAGCCTCTGACTCAAAAACAAACAAACAAACAAAAAAAACAGGGGCCTTGAGAGAAAGAAGCAATGTTGTTTTCTTTTTTTTTCCCCTTTCATTAGCAGACAGACCCTGAGATGTAGACTGTGTTCCTCACCTTGGTCCTGGGAGAGCGCACACAGAGAAAACAGGTGCAAGTGGAGCAAAGTAGCAAGACAGAGCCTTAGCAGTCTCAGCAGGTCTCACGGGAAACACCGGTGGAATGAGTCTCCTACTCAAAAAAAGAAAAAAAGCCGGGCTCGGCGGCTCCGCCTGTCATCCCGCGCCTTTGGGAGGCTGAGGTGAGTGGATTGCCTGAGCCCACGGGTTCGAGACCCGCCTGGGCAGCGAGACTTCATCTCTACAATAAATCAAAAAATCAGCCGGGCGTGGGAGCGCGCGCCTGTCACTCCGGCTCCTCGGAAGGCTGAGGCGGAAGGATCGCCGGAGCCCAGCGGGTCGAGGCTGCGGTGGCCGGGAGTGGCCGCTGCACTCCGGTCTGGGCGACAGAGTGAGACTCTGACTCAAAAAAAAAAAAGAATACCATTGTAGATGTATTTAACAGAATGATTTACTATCTAGATTGCTGAACAGTTGGCGTTCCCAAAACTAATACGTCTTGTCATGTTGGGCTCACTACTTGGAATGTTGTAATTTTTCCTGGGTCATTGCAGTAAATACCTGTCTATTGGGGTGACCAACCCCAGCCACAGTCAGAATTTTTTTTAACACGCCAGAGCAGGAGTAATTGGCCAAAGTTGAAGGACTCCTAATCACAGCTGAGGGCTATTTTCAAAATTCCCTTACTGACAAAACATGACACCTCCAAGTGTTCAGTTTGGAAGTCAATATACTGAACTCTTAATTTATAGAAACGTATGCTTTCTGTCTTAAGAGAAATGCATCTCAATCTATCCAAAAAGTAAATTTATTTCCCTTTCCATATCTAAACTCCTGTTCTTCCTGAATTCTCAAGTATAAAATAGGATAAAATGAAGCCGGGTCATCCTGTTCTATTATTGCATAAAATTCTTTAGATCATTTTGGACAAGTTCAGTGCATGAAATAAATTATTTTTTTCTTTAGCAATGCCTTTGCCACATGATAGATTAAACTACATTTCCTAATTTGACCTGCAGACTAAAATAACAGGAAATTATGTGAAATTAAAAGAAAGAATTTGTGGGACAGGCGCAGTGGCTCCTGCCTGTAATCCCAGCACTTTGGGAGGCGAAGGTGAGAGGATTGCCTAAGCTCAGGAGTTTGAAACCAGCCTGGGAAACTTGGTGAGCACTCGTCTCTACAATAAATCAAAAAATTAGCTGGGCGTGGTGGTACATAGTTCCAGCCTGTAGTTCCAGCTACTTGGAAGGCTGAGACAGAGGGATCCCTGGAGCCCAGCAGGTCGACGCTGGGGTGGCCGTGAGCATGTCACTGCACTCCAGTCTGGGCGACAGAGTAAGACTCCAACAACAACAAAAAAAGACCCATCTATCATGTCTGTCAATGTCTTAATTTTTCCATTTCTTCTTCTCTCCATGCTGTAATCTGGTAATTTCCTGAGGTTACTCATCCAGTTTACTAATTATCTCTTCCATAGCACTTTAATGATCTCTTAAAGGTTTTAATTTCAGTGATTACTTTTCAGTTTCTAGAAGTGGTATTCTTTTACAAAGCTGCCTGCTCACTTTTAATAATCTTTTACTCTGTACTCATGTTTTCAATGATATGTTTTATTCCTTTAAACACGTGAAATGTACTTTTCTTACATCTTATTTTTTATGACTAATAATTACTGTGGCTTTATGTGAAAGTTCATATTCATTGAGTCTGTACCCTGTCTGTTTGTTTGTTTTGAGTTGGAGTCTCACTCTGTCGCCCAGACTGGAGTGCAGTGGCACACTCATGGCCACCGCAACCTCGACTTGCTGGGCTCCGGCGATCCTTCCGCCTCAGCCTTCCAAGTAGCTGGAACTACAGGCATGCACCACCATGCCCGGCTAACTTTTGATTTTATTGTGGAGATGAGGTCTCGCCAAGTTGCCCAGGTTGGTTGCGAATTAATTCTTTAAAATAACTGCAAGTCGTTCCATGGTCTAAATAAATTATCCATTCGATCACTTCTCTACTGACAGACATTGTGGGGGCCTGAAAATAGTGTGTGTTTCCTCTCATGAGTATGGATTACATTCTGAGTTTGTTCTCCTTAGCTGTGGTGATGGGTTGCTGTGAGTTCACAAAACCCCTTTGAAAATATGAGAACTGCCGAATCTTCACATCAGGTGGCATCCACCTCAGAGTAAGAGCTAGACTCACTGAGCCCTTTCCAGGTGGCATTTTTCACCTTGTTCTTAAACCCTAATACAATGATGAGAAAGTAGAAGCTATGCTTTCGGAGAAATGCACACTTTAGGAAAAATTAACTTTGCTGATCTTATCTTTTCAGAAACAGACTTCCTGGTGCCAGGTGTCAGAGGTATCTCATAACGGCCATCAAGCTTGCCTAGAGCAAGGGAATTCACAAGGGCTAAGTCATCATGAGTTGGGCAAGGATTGTACAAGTTACGAAATTTATGATTACAAAAGTTATGACAGCTCAGAGGGAGAGCAGGTGGGGGTTCGATCTTCCAGTAAACTGGGCACTCTCTACAGCGAAGCCAAGGGTCCCCCAAAGCTACCCACTGGGAATGCCTAGGAGATAAGGGGAGGGGCACCCGCCACTAGCTCTAAGGAATGTCATTCGGGAAGGTGCAGGAGCATTAGAATCCTTCTCACACCCTTCTCTAGGGGCTATGATAATGTGGGCAGACATTAATAATGGGTCCCTGTGTCACGGGTTCTCCAAGACAGGTGGTCGATAAGGAAGTCACAGCAGTCACGTCTACCTGATTGCAACATCCCCAAGGAAAAAAACTTAAACCAGGACTTTGGGGGCGAGAATGCCACACTCACCTAGAGTGTGGGCCAGCTCCCTTGTCTGTGGGGGGTGAACTTTTCTTAAATAAATCTTTTCTTCTCTCACCTCTTTGTGTTGCAATTCTTTGCATTTACTCGGATTTCCGGGTTGCCAGCACGCACCTCCGACTTGCCAGCTCCGGCGGTGCTGCACCCCTCTCTGCGACTCACCCTCTCCATCCGTCCACCCGCACCCTAGCCGGCTCCTAACACTAAGCACCTCACACGTGTTAATGCATTTCATCCTCACAACACGCTTCAGTGTGTCCTGTTAGCGACCCATTTTTACAACTGAGGTACAAACGAGCGCATACTAGGGAACTTGCTCAAGGTGTATTTCTTAGGCTCTCTAAAAGCACGGGGTGAGAGAGGAACTCAGAAACACAGGATCTCCTGAGGGGGGCCTCGGATAGCCAGGCAAGGAAGGAGTCTAGCCTTGGCCTGACCCACAGGGCTGGGGTGGAGGGAGGTGACAGCGGTCCCAGACTCACAGCAGCCAGACTAACTCTCTACAGGTGTCACAGGCATGAGGTGCTAGCAGCTCTCCCAGCGTCTGGGTTTTAGGTGCACAGGGACACAACGGGGATCAACAGGACCTGCTGCAGTTGACACAGAGACCCGCTAACGTCCATATTGTCACAGACCCTAGCGAAAGGTGAGGCAAGGGTTCAAGCTCCAGAACATTCCTGAGAGTTCCCTGGTCTTCCGTGCACTCCCAGTAAGTTGCTTCAGGGAATCCTTGATTTCCCCGCAGACTATGCCCAAAGATGTAAATCTCTATTTACTCCCTTTTTTGTTTTTTTGGGTTTTTTTAATTGAAGTCTCACTCTATTGCCTAGGCTGGAGAGCAGTGGCACGCTCTTGGCCACCGCAGCCTTGACCTGCTGGGCTCCGGGGATCCTTCTGCCTCAGCCTTCCAAGTAGCTGGAACTACAGGCGCGCGGTACCATGCCCAGCTAATTTATGGTTTATTGTAGAGCCAAGGTCTCCCCAAGTTGCCTGGGCTGGTCTCGAACCCACAGATTCAGGCAATCCACTCGTATTGGCCTCCCAAAGTGCTGGGATTATAGGCATGAACCACCGTGCCCGGCCTTATTATCATTTCTATGGCTTTGGTTAGTTAAGGGGGTGGTATTCAACCTTCTGCCCTTCACAGGAAACCTGAATGTTTCTTAGTGATGATTATACTAAACTTTGCATTGAAAGGTTGGGTTGTCCTGGTCTTACATCCGATAAGGTTTCCTTTTGATTTGCCTAAGGGGTGGGGCTGGCTGCCAGCTTGGCCTGCAGTCAAATGTAATTTAAATATGTCTGAACACTTCCTGAAACCTGCCTGTGGGAAATTTATCCCACCTGGAGCACTGTCGACAGGGAAGCCCCTGACCTGCCATGCCAAACACTTCCTCCCATTTTCTAGAGCAATTGGAGTCCCCTTTTTGGAGAAAATTTTATGCCATTTCATTCAGAAACTACAAGATCAACTCCACAAGAATTACACTTACCCACAACCGGGACTAGGTTGCACAACCTCGAGAGTGGGTACCTTCTTAAACCTTGTCCTCATGTGCTTCTCTTGACTCGCCTCCGTGCCACTGAGGAAGACGCGATGACCCTCGCTCCAATAAGAATCCTGGCGTTTGCCCAATGTTCCTCTTTCTATATTTTATCAGTGGGGAAAAGGGAGAATGAGAGAGCGAGGGATCTGAAATTGGACACTACAGCTTTCAAAGTTTCTGGGTCTCGGAAACATACTCAAACCTACGTGCTTCTGAAATATTTTTTGTAGAAAAGCAGACGTGAAGTCAGCAATGGACGGCTGGAAGACTTTGAGAATGGGGGAGAGAAGTCAATCCTGGAATCCTTTAATATAAAAACCGTTCTTTGGGTATCCTCTCTCTTGCAACTTCCGCCAGCCTTTGCAGCCAGTTCTCTTGCTCCAGACAAGCTTCCCCTAGACTTCAAGAAAAAGAGTATTACCGGAGACAGAAAGGAATTTTATATTACAATTTGGGGTCAAAGGGACCACTTATCAGGAAGATGTTAGGATATGGAGGGTGAGCGTGGATGGATGGAGGGGTACAGCATGGCCGTAGCCGGCGTGCCGGAGGTGCGCGCTAACCAAAGGTCCGAGTAATGCAAAGATTGGCAACACACAAAGAGGTGAAAGAAGAAAAAGATTTACTTAAGAAAGAGATCCCTTCCCACGGACAGGAAAAGGGCCTACACTCTGGATGAGTATGGCGCCGCAGGCCCCCCCGAGTCCTGGCTTAAATCCTCTCCCCTGGAGATGTTGCAATCAGGTACACATGACTGTGGTGACTTCTTTGTTGACCACTTGCAGATGTCTTGGAGACCCTGAGGGGGTTCCTGGTCACCAGGCACTGAGTATACAATGGGCCGATACTGGTCACGCTTGAGAAATCTGGGTTTCTAAAAAGACAAATTACAATAAACCAGTACCAGTCATGCCTAAGGAGTCTGTGTTTCTGAAAAGACAAAGTTGGCAAAGTTAATCTTTACCTAGAGTTGTTCATTTCTCCTGGACATAGCCTCTACTTTCTCATCATTGTGTCAGGGTTTTAGAACAAGATAAAAAATGACTTCCCACTCTCGGTCCATCCTTTCAGAAGACATAACAGTCCTAGATACACAAGTATCCAATAATTTAACTTTAAAATACGGAGACCAAGGCTGGGCATGGTGGCTCCCTGAAATCCCAGCACTTTGGGAGGCTGAGACGAGAGGATTGCCTAAACCCAGGGGGTTGAGACCAACCTGGGCAACTTGGCGAGCCCTTGTCTCTACAATAAATCAAAAAATCAGTTGGGCATGGTAGTGTGTGCCAGTAGTTCTGGCTACTTGGAAGGCTGAGGCAGAAGGATCGCCTGAGCCCAGCAGGTCGAGGCTTTGGTGACTGTGAATGTGCCACTGCACTCCAGCCTGGGTAGCAGAGTGAGACCCCAACTTAAAAAAAACCCCCAAAACCAAAAAACAAAATACGAAGAGCAAAAAAAGACAGAAACAAAAGAAGAAATAGATAAATCTGCATTCACTGTTGAATGTATTAACACTACTCTCTCAATAACTGATGGAATTAGCACAAAAAACCCATACGAATAGAAAAAATATGAACACCCCTTTAAACAACTTGATCAAATTGACACATATAGTTTATGACACTAAACAACTACAGAATATGTATCTTTTCAAGTTCACAAGGACGTTCACTAAATTAGAAAAATAGGCCATGTGCTGGGTTATGCAGATAGTATCAATAAATTACAAAGGATTGAAATCATATAGAGTATGTTCTTTGCTCATAGGAATTAAGCTAGAAATCAATAACACCTAAAATATATTCAAATATATGAGTTAAACAATATACTTTAAACTATAGATCAAAAAAGTAATCACAATGAAAATTAGAAAATATTTTGTGCTAAGTGATAAAAGCACAAAATGTCAAAGCTGCTGAAAATCAGTACTTAGAAACATAGCTTTAAGTGAATAGATTAGATAAGAAAGTTTAAAATAAATGATTTTATCTTCTACCTCAAGAAGCTAGAAAAAGGAAGAGAAAATTAAACTCAATGTAAATAGAAAAAAATTAAAAGGAATTAATGAGAGAGAAAACAAAAAAACAATAAAGAAATATTAACCAAGTCAAAAATTAGTTCTTTGGGAAAAAATTTATGTACCTCAGGCAAAACTGATCAAGGTTACATCACTATAGATCTTATGGATATTAGAAGGATAATAAAGAAACATTATAAAAAGTTTACTTCAATAAACTCAGCAAACTGGACAAAATGGGCAAATTCTGTGAAAACACTCCAAAATTGCTGCAGAAGAAATAGAGAATCTAAATATCTTCACAACTTAAACTTATAATTAAAAAAGACCTTCCCACAAACAAACAAACAAAAACAAACAAAACAAAACACCCCTCAGATCCAGATGGCTTCATGGTAAATTCTACCAAACACTTAAGCAATAATTAATATCAATCCTGTACACACTCTTTCAGAAAATGAAGGAGGAGAAAACACTGTATTTTACATAATTTTATGAGGCCAGCATATGATACTAGGACACACAAAAACATTAAAAGATCATTACAGAATAGAAATACAAAATTTTTCAACAAAATACCAGAAGTTTAAATTCAGCAATATCTGCATATAATAAAGATACTAAAAAAATGAAGGTACTATAATATAACCATTTATGGAATGCAAGGTTGGTTTAGCACTTGGAAGTCAATCAATGTAATTTTCTATATGAACAGAATAAAGAGAAAAGCCAGATGATCATTTCTATAGATATGACTTTCATTTATGGTGGGAAAAAATATCCTTAGCAAACTAGGAATAGAAAAAGCATTCTCAATTTGATAAAGAGTATCTATGAGGAACTATAATTAACATCATTTTGCCCTAAGGCAAGGATGTTGACTCCAATCACATCTATTTAACTTTGTACTTGAAGGCATAACTAGTGCAATAAGGCAAGGAATACAGATTAGAAAGGAAGGAATTTGTTTTTGTCTCCAAATGACATGATCATTTACCTAGAATATCCAGAAGAATCTAAGAAACAACTACAATAAATAAATTTAGCAAGGTAACAGAAGAAAGATCCATTCATAAAACACCAATTTTATTTCTGTACACCAGCCATAAATAACTAAAAATACAATTTAAAATACTATTAACAATTGAAAAGCTAAATTTAAAAACAGATTTATGACAGCATTAAAAGGTGTGAAATAGGAATAAACCTTACAAAAGTTGTAGGCCAGACGTAGTGGCTCACACCTCTAATCCCAGCAATTTGGGAGACCAAGGCGAGAGAACTGCGTGAATCCAGGAGTTTGAGACCAGCCTGTGCAACATAGCTTAGACCTCATCTCTACAAAAAATAAAAAAATTAGCCGG
Source organism: Carlito syrichta (assembly GCF_000164805.1). Lineage (NCBI taxonomy): Eukaryota > Metazoa > Chordata > Mammalia > Primates > Tarsiidae > Carlito > Carlito syrichta. The sequence continues at coordinate 52,839 of NW_007074854.1, forward strand.
ACATGGTGACATGTGCCTGTAGTCCCAGCTACTCAGAGGCTGAGATGGAAGGATTGCCTAAGCCCAGGAGTTTGAGGCTACTGTGAACTGTGATTGTGCCACTGAACTCCAGCCTGGAGTTTGACCCCAACTCAAAATAAAAAAGTTGTAAAAGATCTTTGCACTGAAAATAAAGAAATTAAAGAGGACAAATAGAATAGGGATATAGCACATTGATGGATTAGAAGGCTCAATAACATTAAAGTGTCAATACTTCCCAAACTGATCGATCGATTGATTTGTACTCAATGCTAACCAAATTCCCAGCAGAATAAAATACCTTTAAAAAAGATATTTACGCCGGGTGGGGTGGTTCAAACCTGTAATCCCAGCACTTTGGAAGGGCGAGGCAAAGGGATTGCCTGAGCTCAGGGGTTCAAGACCGGCCTGGGCAATTTGGTAAGACCTTATCTCTACAGTAAATCAAAAAATAAGACCAGCATCATAGCATGTACCGGTACTTCCAGCTACTTGAAAGGCTGAGGCAGAAGGATAGCCTAGCCTATCAGGTCAAGGCTGTGGTGGCCGTAAGCATGTCACTGTACTCCAGTCTGGGCAATAGAGTGAGACTCCCACTCAAAAAAAAAGTTATTTACAAGACAATTCTAATTTTTAAATGTATATATACTGTATTTTTTCTAATACTTATTCTAAGCATGGAGACAATTCTAGACGATACATGAAAATTCAGTGAACTCAGAATAGCTAACACAATGTTTGTTTTATTGAGTTGGAGCCTCACTCTGTCATCCAGGCTGGAGTGCAGTGGCATGCTCATAACCACCACAGCCTTGACCTGCTAGGCTCAAGTGATCCTTCTGTCTCAGCCTTACAAATAGTTAAACTACAGGTGTGCACCACCACACCCAGCTAATTTTTTTGATTTATTGTAGAGATGTGGTCTCACCAAGTTGCCCAGGCTGGTCTCGAACCCCTGGGGTCAGATAATCCTCTCACCTCAGTATCCCAAAGTGCTGGAATTATAGGTGTGAGCCACTGCACCTGGCTTCATTTTTGAAGAACAAAGTTAGAGAATGTGCACACTCTGATGTCAGTGCTTACTATAAAGCTACAATAATCAATATAGTATGATATTTGCATAAGGATAGACAAATAGAAGAACAGAACAGAGTTCAGAAACAGATCTTCATGTATATGTTCAGTTGATTTTGACAAAGACTCAAAAGCAGAAGAAAGGAAATGGGTGGTTTTACTAAATTGTGTTGGAACAATGCTTAGAGAAAAAAAATAAATGTTGACCCTCACCTGATATCAAATGTAAAATTAATTTGAGATGAATCATCATCCTAAATGTGAAAGCCAATATCACAAAAGAAGGCACAGAAGAAGACCAAGAACTGCCAGGTGTGGTGGCTCACACCTGTCATCCCAGCACTTTCAGAGCCGGAGGCAAAGGATTGCCTGAGCCCAAGGATTCAAGACCAGCCTGGGCAACTTGGCAAGACCTCATCTCTACAATAAATCAAAAAACAAACAAACAAACAAAAAACTAGCCTGGTGTGGTGGCATGCATCTGTAGTTCCAGCTACTTGGAAGGCTGAGGCAGAAGGATCGCCTGAGCCCAGCAGGTCAAGGCTGCGGTGGCTGGGAGCATGCCCCTACACTCTAGCCTGGGCAACAGAGTAAGATTCCAACTCAAAAATAAATGAATAAGCAAATAAATAAACAAACAAACATACACCTACCCAATGACAATTCTATATCCAGGTGCTTATCCAGCAGAAATGATTTCATAGGTTCACAAGAAGAAACATTAAAATCTATAAATGCTCTTCTTCACACGAGATTGAACCAGTCAGGGAACACCCCGAATGTCCATCAGTGGGAAAATGCTAAACAAACTATGGTATATTTTTGCAGTGGAATACCACTCTGTAGTAAAAAGAACACTGACACATACTACAAGATTGATGACCAAGAGATATGTTGTGAAAAAGAAGCTAGTGTGAGGACACATTACCATGACTCCGATTGCATGAAGGTCAAGAACAGCCAAACCAAATCTATGGTGACAGAAGTCAGAGTAGTGATTGTGTGTGGTTGAGTAGGGGAATGGCAAGAAGGCGCTAACTCGGTCTTGACTGAAAAGGGGCAGGAAGCCGGGCTCGGTGGCTCAGCCTGTCATCCTGCGCTTTGGGAGGCCGAGGTGAGGGGATTGCCTGAGCCCGCGGGTTCGAGACCCACCTGGGCAACTCGGCGAGACCTCATCTCTACAAGAAATCAAAAAATCAGCCGGGCGTGGTAGCGCCTGCCTGTAAT